>NW_028134016.1:0-53000 GCF_964662115.1 Mustela nivalis | reverse complement strand
TGGGGAAAGAGTTCTGATTTCTGCATCATTTTCAACCCTGGGCAGTGGTTGGAGATAAGGTCTAGGTTCTGGAGCCTGAAAACCGCAGTTGGGAAGAGATGACGACCTAAGGCCATGGCGGGTCCGATGTGCTCAGTGTGTGGCCAGCTGTCTGGGTGGGACCAGGAGGTCCAGGCTCAGGCTGGGTCAGAAGGGGAAATAGTGCCCAGGTCAGCCTCTATGTTTGGGGTACAGCCGAATGGCGTGCAGGTTGATCCTCATTTGGGGTTTCGGGGTAGCCCTGAGGGCAATGTTTTACTTCTGTAGGGCAGGCAGAGTGCGGCATTGTAGTTCTGGATTGCCCAACTGGAGGGCTTGTGGGCCAGTAGTCTGAGGACGGAGTCTGAGAACCCAAGCTAGGCCTAGGTTTCTGGGTGAGGATATGGCAGGCACAATCTAGAGACCTCAATCGAGATCTCGTGCATCTGAAGTCAGGGCAAGGATCAGACGATCGCTCAGGTTGGACTTTCTGCCCTGATGGCCCTTTCTTGAAGGGGGTTGGATCACGAGGACATGGGGGTTTTCCCACGATGGGAGTTGTGAGAAGCTCCAAACTGCAAAGATTCTTCTGCAGGACAATTGAGACCTGTTGGTTGGCTCCAGTCCAACGATTCCGAGCAGGGTTCTAAGGATGGATGGCTGGGTAGCCCACCTCGCATTCCAATTGTCTCCAAGCAACAAGACAGGTTAGATCTGCTGCATGTGGCGGGCAACCGAGGAGGCTGAGTTGAAATGGACTCTCCTGTGGGTGTGTCCTAATATGTTTTTGTGTCTATGGAGACCTTCGAATGAAGCGGTGGCCCTGGGGCCCTGAAGGGTTCTCCTAAACAGAGGCTTTGACACAGCTCCAACGTGCATGTTTCCCAAGTGTAGATGAGATTTGTTCTGATCGGTGAGTCAAGAAACAACCATATGCTGGTATTGAAATCCAGGCCTCTGAGGAGAGTTTCCTGGAAACCAAAGCAATGGATCCGATTAGTGCCTAGGGGCCTGTTCGTTCCTTTTTACCTCTGGGGACATCAGTCTACGCGTCTGAGTGCAGGTAGGTGCTAAGATGGGCTCAGATTGCCCCCTGCTTGTCCTGAGAAGCCACAACTATTAGGATGGCCTCAGGGACTTTGGAGGTTATCCTATTAGTAGGGTTGTGGCCATTGGAATGGGCACATACAATTCCCTTGGAGAGGGCAAGTACAGTCCTCAGGTTTGGCTCCAGGGCCCTGAGCCTGTAGGGTGTGTAGGCCAGAGCTGTTTGGACAGTTGTCTGAAAACACAAACTCGGCTTATGTTTTGGGTCATAGGTATGGCAGGACTGATCTACAGACCATGAG
Source organism: Mustela nivalis (assembly GCF_964662115.1). NCBI lineage: Eukaryota > Metazoa > Chordata > Mammalia > Carnivora > Mustelidae > Mustela > Mustela nivalis. The sequence goes on along the minus strand of NW_028134016.1, from coordinate 51,633 downwards.
GAGAACACTTCGGGATATGAAAAAAGGGCGAGTGTGAGGCTCTTGCTCAAGTTTTTGTCTCTGGATATCGTGTCACTCATGGTCGTGAAATTGCCGGGTGACTTCATGGGAAATGGACGAGTCTTACTCTCTGGGGGTTCGGTCCCGTCCAAAGAGTTTGCGGTCATTCTGGGGATGGAAGAAGTCCGTTTTTTTGTTGTTGTTGTCGATTTGTTTCATTTTGTTTTTCAACCCCAGATGTCCCACCATATGAGGGATTCCAGAGTAGAGCCCTGGGGTGGGGCGACTGGACAACCAGAAATCTGGTTAAAAATTGGGGACTAGGGACATGTCAAGCCCATTATGACATCTAATGGTCCAGCCACTGAGAGGACTTACTAGAGGACAGGACTCACGCTGAGGTCACAATGCGTGTTTATGCTCTCCTCGCACACAAGAATGGGCGGGGCCTCTGGGTGAATGCTGTTTTCTCCTACACTGAACGTTGGACAACATGCCAACCACAAGGTTTCTTGCCATGGGTCAGGAAGAGTTCTGATTTCTGCATCACAGTCACCCGTGGGCAGTGATTGGAGATAAAGTCTAGGTTCTGAAGCCTGAAAACTGAGGTAGGGAAGAGATGATGACCTAAGGCCAGGGCGGGTCTGATGTGCTCAGGGTGCGGTCAGCTGTCTGGGTGTTGGTCAGCAGGTCCGGGCTCAGGTTGTGTAAGACAGTGCATTAGTCCCCAGGTTAGACTATATAATTTGGGTACATTCGAGTGCCGTGTAGGTTTATCTTCATTTAAGCTGCCTGGTCAGCTCATTAGGCAATATATTTTTTCAGGAGGGCAGGCAGAGTGCTTCATTGTCGGTCCGGAATTGCCAAACATGAGGGCTTCGGGGCCAGGAGAGTGAGGACGGAATCTGAGAACACAAGCTAGACTTCGGATTCAGCGTGAGGGCACGGCAGGTACCCCCTGCAGATCTGAACCAATATCTCATGCATCTGAAGTCAGGTCGAGGATCCGACGTTGGCTCAGGTTGGAGTTTCTGTGCATGATGGCCCCTTCATAAAGGGAGCGGAATCTCGAGGCCATGGAGGTTTTCCACGTTGGGAGATGTGGGATGCCCCCTTCAAGGATTCCTTCTGCGGGACAATTGAATCCTGTTGGACAGCTCCAGGACATCCCATATGGAATGACTCCAGAGCACTGTTCCAGGATGGATGCCTGGGAAGTCCGCTTCGCCTTCCAATTGTCTTCTAGCAACAAGACAGTTTAGACCTAATGGATCTGCGGGAGCAACGGGGTGGCTGAGTTGAAATGCACTTTCCAGAAGATGGGTCCTAATGTGTGTTTGTGTCCATGAGGGCCTTGGAATGGGGAGGTGGCACCGGGACCCTGAAGTATTCTCCTAAGCTTTGGCATAGCTCCCATGCACAAGTTTCCTTGTGGAGACGAGATTTGTTCTGATGGGTGCCTCAGGAAATCCCCTCTGCTGGTATTGGAATCCAGGCTTTTGAGGAGACATGCCTGTAAACCAAAGCAATGGATCCGATAATGGCCTCGGGTCCTGTCTGGTTCAATCTTCTTGGTATGAGTGGAGGTAGATGAGTGGAGGAAGATGCTCAGCTGGTATCAACCGCCCTTTTTTGTCCCGGGCGATCTACACTATTGGGATGGCCTCAGGGACTTTGGAGGGTTCTCCTAATTTGTACGATTTTTGACAATGGAATGGGCAGAATTCCCATGGATTGGGTGGGGGCAGTCCTAATGTGTGGCTCCAGGGGCCACAGCCTGGAGGGAGTGTGGCCCAGGATTTTGAGGACAGAAGACTGAAAACACAAACTCAGCTTAAGTTTGGGGACGTAGGTATGGCACGCCCGATCTACAAACCATGAGACGAACTCTTCAGGATATGAAGAATGAGCGAGTCTGGGTCGCTTGCTCAGGCTTTGTCTCTGGATTTTGTTTCAGCGATGGCCGTGGAATGTTGGGGAGGTCTCATGGGCCATGGACGAATCTTCCTCTCTGTGGATTTGGCCCGATCCCAATTGTTTTTCGTCAATCTGTGGGATGGGAGGACTCCTTTCAGGTTTGTTACCTCTGGTGTCCCACCAAAAGAGGAATTCCAAAGCAGAGCCCTGGGGAAGAGTAAAGGGACACCCCGAACTATGGTTAAAAATTGGGGACTAGGGGCATGGCAAGCCCAATATGCTGTCTCTTCATATAGGCCCTGAGAGGCCTTACCTGAGGACTGGGCTCAGGCTGAGGGTCACAATGTGTGTTTGTGACCAATGTGGCCCGCAAGCATGGGCTGGGCCTCATGGGCCACGCTTGTTCAACTACACTGAACGTTGGACAACATGCCAAGCACAAGGTTACTTGCCATGGGGAAAGAGTTCTGATTTCTGCATCATTTTCAACCCTGGGCAGTGGTTGGAGATAAGGTCTAGGTTCTGGAGCCTGAAAACCGCAGTTGGGAAGAGATGACGACCTAAGGCCATGGCGGGTCCGATGTGCTCAGTGTGTGGCCAGCTGTCTGGGTGGGACCAGGAGGTCCAGGCTCAGGCTGGGTCAGAAGGGGAAATAGTGCCCAGGTCAGCCTCTATGTTTGGGGTACAGCCGAATGGCGTGCAGGTTGATCCTCATTTGGGGTTTCGGGGTAGCCCTGAGGGCAATGTTTTACTTCTGTAGGGCAGGCAGAGTGCGGCATTGTAGTTCTGGATTGCCCAACTGGAGGGCTTGTGGGCCAGTAGTCTGAGGACGGAGTCTGAGAACCCAAGCTAGGCCTAGGTTTCTGGGTGAGGATATGGCAGGCACAATCTAGAGACCTCAATCGAGATCTCGTGCATCTGAAGTCAGGGCAAGGATCAGACGATCGCTCAGGTTGGACTTTCTGCCCTGATGGCCCTTTCTTGAAGGGGGTTGGATCACGAGGACATGGGGGTTTTCCCACGATGGGAGTTGTGAGAAGCTCCAAACTGCAAAGATTCTTCTGCAGGACAATTGAGACCTGTTGGTTGGCTCCAGTCCAACGATTCCGAGCAGGGTTCTAAGGATGGATGGCTGGGTAGCCCACCTCGCATTCCAATTGTCTCCAAGCAACAAGACAGGTTAGATCTGCTGCATGTGGCGGGCAACCGAGGAGGCTGAGTTGAAATGGACTCTCCTGTGGGTGTGTCCTAATATGTTTTTGTGTCTATGGAGACCTTCGAATGAAGCGGTGGCCCTGGGGCCCTGAAGGGTTCTCCTAAACAGAGGCTTTGACACAGCTCCAACGTGCATGTTTCCCAAGTGTAGATGAGATTTGTTCTGATCGGTGAGTCAAGAAACAACCATATGCTGGTATTGAAATCCAGGCCTCTGAGGAGAGTTTCCTGGAAACCAAAGCAATGGATCCGATTAGTGCCTAGGGGCCTGTTCGTTCCTTTTTACCTCTGGGGACATCAGTCTACGCGTCTGAGTGCAGGTAGGTGCTAAGATGGGCTCAGATTGCCCCCTGCTTGTCCTGAGAAGCCACAACTATTAGGATGGCCTCAGGGACTTTGGAGGTTATCCTATTAGTAGGGTTGTGGCCATTGGAATGGGCACATACAATTCCCTTGGAGAGGGCAAGTACAGTCCTCAGGTTTGGCTCCAGGGCCCTGAGCCTGTAGGGTGTGTAGGCCAGAGCTGTTTGGACAGTTGTCTGAAAACACAAACTCGGCTTATGTTTTGGGTCATAGGTATGGCAGGACTGATCTACAGACCATGAGGAGAACACTTCGGGATATGAAAAAAGGGCGAGTGTGAGGCTCTTGCTCAAGTTTTTGTCTCTGGATATCGTGTCACTCATGGTCGTGAAATTGCCGGGTGACTTCATGGGAAATGGACGAGTCTTACTCTCTGGGGGTTCGGTCCCGTCCAAAGAGTTTGCGGTCATTCTGGGGATGGAAGAAGTCCGTTTTTTTGTTGTTGTTGTCGATTTGTTTCATTTTGTTTTTCAACCCCAGATGTCCCACCATATGAGGGATTCCAGAGTAGAGCCCTGGGGTGGGGCGACTGGACAACCAGAAATCTGGTTAAAAATTGGGGACTAGGGACATGTCAAGCCCATTATGACATCTAATGGTCCAGCCACTGAGAGGACTTACTAGAGGACAGGACTCACGCTGAGGTCACAATGCGTGTTTATGCTCTCCTCGCACACAAGAATGGGCGGGGCCTCTGGGTGAATGCTGTTTTCTCCTACACTGAACGTTGGACAACATGCCAACCACAAGGTTTCTTGCCATGGGTCAGGAAGAGTTCTGATTTCTGCATCACAGTCACCCGTGGGCAGTGATTGGAGATAAAGTCTAGGTTCTGAAGCCTGAAAACTGAGGTAGGGAAGAGATGATGACCTAAGGCCAGGGCGGGTCTGATGTGCTCAGGGTGCGGTCAGCTGTCTGGGTGTTGGTCAGCAGGTCCGGGCTCAGGTTGTGTCAGACAGTGCATTAGTCCCCAGGTTAGACTATATAATTTGGGTACATTCGAGTGCCGTGTAGGTTTATCTTCATTTAAGCTGCCTGGTCAGCTCATTAGGCAATATATTTTTTCAGGAGGGCAGGCAGAGTGCTTCATTGTCGGTCCGGAATTGCCAAACATGAGGGCTTCGGGGCCAGGAGAGTGAGGACGGAATCTGAGAACACAAGCTAGACTTCGGATTCAGCGTGAGGGCACGGCAGGTACCCCCTGCAGATCTGAACCAATATCTCATGCATCTGAAGTCAGGTCGAGGATCCGACGTTGGCTCAGGTTGGAGTTTCTGTGCATGATGGCCCCTTCATAAAGGGAGCGGAATCTCGAGGCCATGGAGGTTTTCCACGTTGGGAGATGTGGGATGCCCCCTTCAAGGATTCCTTCTGCGGGACAATTGAAACCTGTTGGACAGCTCCAGGACATCCCATATGGAATGACTCCAGAGCACTGTTCCAGGATGGATGCCTGGGAAGTCCGCCTCGCCTTCCAATTGTCTTCTAGCAACAAGACAGTTTAGACCTAATGGATCTGCGGGAGCAACGGGGTGGCTGAGTTGAAATGCACTTTCCAGAGGATGGGTCCTAATGTGTGTTTGTGTCCATGAGGGCCTTGGAATGGGGAGGTGGCACCGGGACCCTGAAGTATTCTCCTAAGCTTTGGCATAGCTCCCATGCACAAGTTTTCTTGTGGAGACGAGATTTGTTCTGATGGGTGCCTCAGGAAATCCCCTCTGCTGGTATTGGAATCCAGGCTTTTGAGGAGACATGCCTGTAAACCAAAGCAATGGATCCGATAATGGCCTCGGGTCCTGTCTGGTTCAATCTTCTTGGTATGAGTGGAGGTAGATGAGTGGAGGAAGATGCTCAGCTGGTATCAACCGCCCTTTTTTGTCCCGGGCGATCTACACTATTGGGATGGCCTCAGGGACTTTGGAGGGTTCTCCTAATTTGTACGATTTTTGACAATGGAATGGGCAGAATTCCCATGGATTGGGTGGGGGCAGTCCTAATGTGTGGCTCCAGGGGCCACAGCCTGGAGGGAGTGTGGCCCAGGATTTTGAGGACAGAAGACTGAAAACACAAACTCAGCTTAAGTTTGGGGACGTAGGTATGGCACGCCCGATCTACAAACCATGAGACGAACTCTTCAGGATATGAAGAATGAGCGAGTCTGGGTCGCTTGCTCAGGCTTTGTCTCTGGATTTTGTTTCAGCGATGGCCGTGGAATGTTGGGGAGGTCTCATGGGCCATGGACGAATCTTCCTCTCTGTGGATTTGGCCCGATCCCAATTGTTTTTCGTCAATCTGTGGGATGGGAGGACTCCTTTCAGGTTTGTTACCTCTGGTGTCCCACCAAAAGAGGAATTCCAAAGCAGAGCCCTGGGGAAGAGTAAAGGGACACCCCGAACTATGGTTAAAAATTGGGGACTAGGGGCATGGCAAGCCCAATATGCTGTCTCTTCATATAGGCCCTGAGAGGCCTTACCTGAGGACTGGGCTCAGGCTGAGGGTCACAATGTGTGTTTGTGACCAATGTGGCCCGCAAGCATGGGCTGGGCCTCATGGGCCACGCTTGTTCAACTACACTGAACGTTGGACAACATGCCAAGCACAAGGTTACTTGCCATGGGGAAAGAGTTCTGATTTCTGCATCATTTTCAACCCTGGGCAGTGGTTGGAGATAAGGTCTAGGTTCTGGAGCCTGAAAACCGCAGTTGGGAAGAGATGACGACCTAAGGCCATGGCGGGTCCGATGTGCTCAGTGTGTGGCCAGCTGTCTGGGTGGGACCAGGAGGTCCAGGCTCAGGCTGGGTCAGAAGGGGAAATAGTGCCCAGGTCAGCCTCTATGTTTGGGGTACAGCCGAATGGCGTGCAGGTTGATCCTCATTTGGGGTTTCGGGGTAGCCCTGAGGGCAATGTTTTACTTCTGTAGGGCAGGCAGAGTGCGGCATTGTAGTTCTGGATTGCCCAACTGGAGGGCTTGTGGGCCAGTAGTCTGAGGACGGAGTCTGAGAACCCAAGCTAGGCCTAGGTTTCTGGGTGAGGATATGGCAGGCACAATCTAGAGACCTCAATCGAGATCTCGTGCATCTGAAGTCAGGGCAAGGATCAGACGATCGCTCAGGTTGGACTTTCTGCCCTGATGGCCCTTTCTTGAAGGGGGTTGGATCACGAGGACATGGGGGTTTTCCCACGATGGGAGTTGTGAGAAGCTCCAAACTGCAAAGATTCTTCTGCAGGACAATTGAGACCTGTTGGTTGGCTCCAGTCCAACGATTCCGAGCAGGGTTCTAAGGATGGATGGCTGGGTAGCCCACCTCGCATTCCAATTGTCTCCAAGCAACAAGACAGGTTAGATCTGCTGCATGTGGCGGGCAACCGAGGAGGCTGAGTTGAAATGGACTCTCCTGTGGGTGTGTCCTAATATGTTTTTGTGTCTATGGAGACCTTCGAATGAAGCGGTGGCCCTGGGGCCCTGAAGGGTTCTCCTAAACAGAGGCTTTGACACAGCTCCAACGTGCATGTTTCCCAAGTGTAGATGAGATTTGTTCTGATCGGTGAGTCAAGAAACAACCATATGCTGGTATTGAAATCCAGGCCTCTGAGGAGAGTTTCCTGGAAACCAAAGCAATGGATCCGATTAGTGCCTAGGGGCCTGTTCGTTCCTTTTTACCTCTGGGGACATCAGTCTACGCGTCTGAGTGCAGGTAGGTGCTAAGATGGGCTCAGATTGCCCCCTGCTTGTCCTGAGAAGCCACAACTATTAGGATGGCCTCAGGGACTTTGGAGGTTATCCTATTAGTAGGGTTGTGGCCATTGGAATGGGCACATACAATTCCCTTGGAGAGGGCAAGTACAGTCCTCAGGTTTGGCTCCAGGGCCCTGAGCCTGTAGGGTGTGTAGGCCAGAGCTGTTTGGACAGTTGTCTGAAAACACAAACTCGGCTTATGTTTTGGGTCATAGGTATGGCAGGACTGATCTACAGACCATGAGGAGAACACTTCGGGATATGAAAAAAGGGCGAGTGTGAGGCTCTTGCTCAAGTTTTTGTCTCTGGATATCGTGTCACTCATGGTCGTGAAATTGCCGGGTGACTTCATGGGAAATGGACGAGTCTTACTCTCTGGGGGTTCGGTCCCGTCCAAAGAGTTTGCGGTCATTCTGGGGATGGAAGAAGTCCGTTTTTTTGTTGTTGTTGTCGATTTGTTTCATTTTGTTTTTCAACCCCAGATGTCCCACCATATGAGGGATTCCAGAGTAGAGCCCTGGGGTGGGGCGACTGGACAACCAGAAATCTGGTTAAAAATTGGGGACTAGGGACATGTCAAGCCCATTATGACATCTAATGGTCCAGCCACTGAGAGGACTTACTAGAGGACAGGACTCACGCTGAGGTCACAATGCGTGTTTATGCTCTCCTCGCACACAAGAATGGGCGGGGCCTCTGGGTGAATGCTGTTTTCTCCTACACTGAACGTTGGACAACATGCCAACCACAAGGTTTCTTGCCATGGGTCAGGAAGAGTTCTGATTTCTGCATCACAGTCACCCGTGGGCAGTGATTGGAGATAAAGTCTAGGTTCTGAAGCCTGAAAACTGAGGTAGGGAAGAGATGATGACCTAAGGCCAGGGCGGGTCTGATGTGCTCAGGGTGCGGTCAGCTGTCTGGGTGTTGGTCAGCAGGTCCGGGCTCAGGTTGTGTCAGACAGTGCATTAGTCCCCAGGTTAGACTATATAATTTGGGTACATTCGAGTGCCGTGTAGGTTTATCTTCATTTAAGCTGCCTGGTCAGCTCATTAGGCAATATATTTTTTCAGGAGGGCAGGCAGAGTGCTTCATTGTCGGTCCGGAATTGCCAAACATGAGGGCTTCGGGGCCAGGAGAGTGAGGACGGAATCTGAGAACACAAGCTAGACTTCGGATTCAGCGTGAGGGCACGGCAGGTACCCCCTGCAGATCTGAACCAATATCTCATGCATCTGAAGTCAGGTCGAGGATCCGACGTTGGCTCAGGTTGGAGTTTCTGTGCATGATGGCCCCTTCATAAAGGGAGCGGAATCTCGAGGCCATGGAGGTTTTCCACGTTGGGAGATGTGGGATGCCCCCTTCAAGGATTCCTTCTGCGGGACAATTGAAACCTGTTGGACAGCTCCAGGACATCCCATATGGAATGACTCCAGAGCACTGTTCCAGGATGGATGCCTGGGAAGTCCGCCTCGCCTTCCAATTGTCTTCTAGCAACAAGACAGTTTAGACCTAATGGATCTGCGGGAGCAACGGGGTGGCTGAGTTGAAATGCACTTTCCAGAGGATGGGTCCTAATGTGTGTTTGTGTCCATGAGGGCCTTGGAATGGGGAGGTGGCACCGGGACCCTGAAGTATTCTCCTAAGCTTTGGCATAGCTCCCATGCACAAGTTTCCTTGTGGAGACGAGATTTGTTCTGATGGGTGCCTCAGGAAATCCCCTCTGCTGGTATTGGAATCCAGGCTTTTGAGGAGACATGCCTGTAAACCAAAGCAATGGATCCGATAATGGCCTCGGGTCCTGTCTGGTTCAATCTTCTTGGTATGAGTGGAGGTAGATGAGTGGAGGAAGATGCTCAGCTGGTATCAACCGCCCTTTTTTGTCCCGGGCGATCTACACTATTGGGATGGCCTCAGGGACTTTGGAGGGTTCTCCTAATTTGTACGATTTTTGACAATGGAATGGGCAGAATTCCCATGGATTGGGTGGGGGCAGTCCTAATGTGTGGCTCCAGGGGCCACAGCCTGGAGGGAGTGTGGCCCAGGATTTTGAGGACAGAAGACTGAAAACACAAACTCAGCTTAAGTTTGGGGACGTAGGTATGGCACGCCCGATCTACAAACCATGAGACGAACTCTTCAGGATATGAAGAATGAGCGAGTCTGGGTCGCTTGCTCAGGCTTTGTCTCTGGATTTTGTTTCAGCGATGGCCGTGGAATGTTGGGGAGGTCTCATGGGCCATGGACGAATCTTCCTCTCTGTGGATTTGGCCCGATCCCAATTGTTTTTCGTCAATCTGTGGGATGGGAGGACTCCTTTCAGGTTTGTTACCTCTGGTGTCCCACCAAAAGAGGAATTCCAAAGCAGAGCCCTGGGGAAGAGTAAAGGGACACCCCGAACTATGGTTAAAAATTGGGGACTAGGGGCATGGCAAGCCCAATATGCTGTCTCTTCATATAGGCCCTGAGAGGCCTTACCTGAGGACTGGGCTCAGGCTGAGGGTCACAATGTGTGTTTGTGACCAATGTGGCCCGCAAGCATGGGCTGGGCCTCATGGGCCACGCTTGTTCAACTACACTGAACGTTGGACAACATGCCAACCACAAGGTTACTTGCCATGGGGAAAGAGTTCTGATTTCTGCATCATTTTCAACCCTGGGCAGTGGTTGGAGATAAGGTCTAGGTTCTGGAGCCTGAAAACCGCAGTTGGGAAGAGATGACGACCTAAGGCCATGGCGGGTCCGATGTGCTCAGTGTGTGGCCAGCTGTCTGGGTGGGACCAGGAGGTCCAGGCTCAGGCTGGGTCAGAAGGGGAAATAGTGCCCAGGTCAGCCTATATGTTTGGGGTACAGCCGAATGGCGTGCAGGTTGATCCTCAATTGGGGTTTCGGGGTAGCCCTGAGGGCAATGTTTTACTTCTGTAGGGCAGGCAGAGTGCGGCATTGTAGTTCTGGATTGCCCAACTGGAGGGCTTGTGGGCCAGTAGTCTGAGGACGGAGTCTGAGAACCCAAGCTAGGCCTAGGTTTCTGGGTGAGGATATGGCAGGCACAATCTAGAGACCTCAATCGAGATCTCGTGCATCTGAAGTCAGGGCAAGGATCAGACGATCGCTCAGGTTGGACTTTCTGCCCTGATGGCCCTTTCTTGAAGGGGGTTGGATCACGAGGACATGGGGGTTTTCCCACGATGGGAGTTGTGAGAAGCTCCAAACTGCAAAGATTCTTCTGCAGGACAATTGAGACCTGTTGGTTGGCTCCAGTCCAACGATTCCGAGCAGGGTTCTAAGGATGGATGGCTGGGTAGCCCACCTCGCATTCCAATTGTCTCCAAGCAACAAGACAGGTTAGATCTGCTGCATGTGGCGGGCAACCGAGGAGGCTGAGTTGAAATGGACTCTCCTGTGGGTGTGTCCTAATATGTTTTTGTGTCTATGGAGACCTTCGAATGAAGCGGTGGCCCTGGGGCCCTGAAGGGTTCTCCTAAACAGAGGCTTTGACACAGCTCCAACGTGCATGTTTCCCAAGTGTAGATGAGATTTGTTCTGATCGGTGAGTCAAGAAACAACCATATGCTGGTATTGAAATCCAGGCCTCTGAGGAGAGTTTCCTGGAAACCAAAGCAATGGATCCGATTAGTGCCTAGGGGCCTGTTCGTTCCTTTTTACCTCTGGGGACATCAGTCTACGCGTCTGAGTGCAGGTAGGTGCTAAGATGGGCTCAGATTGCCCCCTGCTTGTCCTGAGAAGCCACAACTATTAGGATGGCCTCAGGGACTTTGGAGGTTATCCTATTAGTAGGGTTGTGGCCATTGGAATGGGCACATACAATTCCCTTGGAGAGGGCAAGTACAGTCCTCAGGTTTGGCTCCAGGGCCCTGAGCCTGTAGGGTGTGTAGGCCAGAGCTGTTTGGACAGTTGTCTGAAAACACAAACTCGGCTTATGTTTTGGGTCATAGGTATGGCAGGACTGATCTACAGACCATGAGGAGAACACTTCGGGATATGAAAAAAGGGCGAGTGTGAGGCTCTTGCTCAAGTTTTTGTCTCTGGATATCGTGTCACTCATGGTCGTGAAATTGCCGGGTGACTTCATGGGAAATGGACGAGTCTTACTCTCTGGGGGTTCGGTCCCGTCCAAAGAGTTTGCGGTCATTCTGGGGATGGAAGAAGTCCGTTTTTTTGTTGTTGTTGTCGATTTGTTTCATTTTGTTTTTCAACCCCAGATGTCCCACCATATGAGGGATTCCAGAGTAGAGCCCTGGGGTGGGGCGACTGGACAACCAGAAATCTGGTTAAAAATTGGGGACTAGGGACATGTCAAGCCCATTATGACATCTAATGGTCCAGCCACTGAGAGGACTTACTAGAGGACAGGACTCACGCTGAGGTCACAATGCGTGTTTATGCTCTCCTCGCACACAAGAATGGGCGGGGCCTCTGGGTGAATGCTGTTTTCTCCTACACTGAACGTTGGACAACATGCCAACCACAAGGTTTCTTGCCATGGGTCAGGAAGAGTTCTGATTTCTGCATCACAGTCACCCGTGGGCAGTGATTGGAGATAAAGTCTAGGTTCTGAAGCCTGAAAACTGAGGTAGGGAAGAGATGATGACCTAAGGCCAGGGCGGGTCTGATGTGCTCAGGGTGCGGTCAGCTGTCTGGGTGTTGGTCAGCAGGTCCGGGCTCAGGTTGTGTCAGACAGTGCATTAGTCCCCAGGTTAGACTATATAATTTGGGTACATTCGAGTGCCGTGTAGGTTTATCTTCATTTAAGCTGCCTGGTCAGCTCATTAGGCAATATATTTTTTCAGGAGGGCAGGCAGAGTGCTTCATTGTCGGTCCGGAATTGCCAAACATGAGGGCTTCGGGGCCAGGAGAGTGAGGACGGAATCTGAGAACACAAGCTAGACTTCGGATTCAGCGTGAGGGCACGGCAGGTACCCCCTGCAGATCTGAACCAATATCTCATGCATCTGAAGTCAGGTCGAGGATCCGACGTTGGCTCAGGTTGGAGTTTCTGTGCATGATGGCCCCTTCATAAAGGGAGCGGAATCTCGAGGCCATGGAGGTTTTCCACGTTGGGAGATGTGGGATGCCCCCTTCAAGGATTCCTTCTGCGGGACAATTGAAACCTGTTGGACAGCTCCAGGACATCCCATATGGAATGACTCCAGAGCACTGTTCCAGGATGGATGCCTGGGAAGTCCGCCTCGCCTTCCAATTGTCTTCTAGCAACAAGACAGTTTAGACCTAATGGATCTGCGGGAGCAACGGGGTGGCTGAGTTGAAATGCACTTTCCAGAGGATGGGTCCTAATGTGTGTTTGTGTCCATGAGGGCCTTGGAATGGGGAGGTGGCACCGGGACCCTGAAGTATTCTCCTAAGCTTTGGCATAGCTCCCATGCACAAGTTTCCTTGTGGAGACGAGATTTGTTCTGATGGGTGCCTCAGGAAATCCCCTCTGCTGGTATTGGAATCCAGGCTTTTGAGGAGACATGCCTGTAAACCAAAGCAATGGATCCGATAATGGCCTCGGGTCCTGTCTGGTTCAATCTTCTTGGTATGAGTGGAGGTAGATGAGTGGAGGAAGATGCTCAGCTGGTATCAACCGCCCTTTTTTGTCCCGGGCGATCTACACTATTGGGATGGCCTCAGGGACTTTGGAGGGTTCTCCTAATTTGTACGATTTTTGACAATGGAATGGGCAGAATTCCCATGGATTGGGTGGGGGCAGTCCTAATGTGTGGCTCCAGGGGCCACAGCCTGGAGGGAGTGTGGCCCAGGATTTTGAGGACAGAAGACTGAAAACACAAACTCAGCTTAAGTTTGGGGACGTAGGTATGGCACGCCCGATCTACAAACCATGAGACGAACTCTTCAGGATATGAAGAATGAGCGAGTCTGGGTCGCTTGCTCAGGCTTTGTCTCTGGATTTTGTTTCAGCGATGGCCGTGGAATGTTGGGGAGGTCTCATGGGCCATGGACGAATCTTCCTCTCTGTGGATTTGGCCCGATCCCAATTGTTTTTCGTCAATCTGTGGGATGGGAGGACTCCTTTCAGGTTTGTTACCTCTGGTGTCCCACCAAAAGAGGAATTCCAAAGCAGAGCCCTGGGGAAGAGTAAAGGGACACCCCGAACTATGGTTAAAAATTGGGGACTAGGGGCATGGCAAGCCCAATATGCTGTCTCTTCATATAGGCCCTGAGAGGCCTTACCTGAGGACTGGGCTCAGGCTGAGGGTCACAATGTGTGTTTGTGACCAATGTGGCCCGCAAGCATGGGCTGGGCCTCATGGGCCACGCTTGTTCAACTACACTGAACGTTGGACAACATGCCAACCACAAGGTTACTTGCCATGGGGAAAGAGTTCTGATTTCTGCATCATTTTCAACCCTGGGCAGTGGTTGGAGATAAGGTCTAGGTTCTGGAGCCTGAAAACCGCAGTTGGGAAGAGATGACGACCTAAGGCCATGGCGGGTCCGATGTGCTCAGTGTGTGGCCAGCTGTCTGGGTGGGACCAGGAGGTCCAGGCTCAGGCTGGGTCAGAAGGGGAAATAGTGCCCAGGTCAGCCTATATGTTTGGGGTACAGCCGAATGGCGTGCAGGTTGATCCTCAATTGGGGTTTCGGGGTAGCCCTGAGGGCAATGTTTTACTTCTGTAGGGCAGGCAGAGTGCGGCATTGTAGTTCTGGATTGCCCAACTGGAGGGCTTGTGGGCCAGTAGTCTGAGGACGGAGTCTGAGAACCCAAGCTAGGCCTAGGTTTCTGGGTGAGGATATGGCAGGCACAATCTAGAGACCTCAATTGAGATCTCGTGCATCTGAAGTCAGGGCAAGGATCAGACGATCGCTCAGGTTGGACTTTCTGCCCTGATGGCCCTTTCTTGAAGGGGGTTGGATCACGAGGACATGGGGGTTTTCCCACGATGGGAGTTGTGAGAAGCTCCAAACTGCAAAGATTCTTCTGCAGGACAATTGAGACCTGTTGGTTGGCTCCAGGCCAACGATTCCGAGCAGGGTTCTAAGGATGGATGGAAGGGTAGCCCACCTCGCATTCCAATGGTCTCCAAGCAACAAGACAGGTTAGATCTGCTGCATGTGGCGGGCAACCGAGGAGGCTGAGTTGAAATGGACTCTCCTGTGGGTGTGTCCTAATATGTTTTTGTGTCTATGGAGACCTTCGAATGAAGCGGTGGCCCTGGGGCCCTGAAGGGTTCTCCTAAACAGAGGCTTTGACACAGCTCCAACGTGCATGTTTCCCATGTGTAGATGAGATTTGTTCTGATGGGTGAGTCAAGAAACAACCATATGCTGGTATTGAAATCCAGGCCTCTGAGGAGAGTTTCCTGGAAACCAAAGCAATGGATCCGATTAGTGCCTAGGGGCCTGTTCGTTCCTTTTTACCTCTGGGGACATCAGTCTACGCGTCTGAGTGCAGGTAGGTGCTCAGATGGGCTCAGATTGCCCCCTGTTTGTCCTGAGAAGCCACAACTATTAGGATGGCCTCAGGGACTTTGGAGGTTATCCTATTAGTAGGGTTGTGGCCATTGGAATGGGCACATACAATTCCCTTGGAGAGGGCAAGTACAGTCCTCAGGTTTGGCTCCAGGGCCCTGAGCCTGTAGGGTGTGTAGGCCAGAGCTGTTTGGACAGTTGTCTGAAAACACAAACTCGGCTTATGTTTTGGGTCATAGGTATGGCAGGACTGATCTACAGACCATGAGGAGAACACTTCGGGATATGAAAAAAGGGCGAGTGTGAGGCTCTTGCTCAAGTTTTTGTCTCTGGATATCGTGTCACTCATGGTCGTGAAATTGCCGGGTGACTTCATGGGAAATGGACGAGTCTTACTCTCTGGGGGTTCGGTCCCGTCCAAAGAGTTTGCGGTCATTCTGGGGATGGAAGAAGTCCGTTTTTTTGTTGTTGTTGTCGATTTGTTTCATTTTGTTTTTCAACCCCAGATGTCCCACCATATGAGGGATTCCAGAGTAGAGCCCTGGGGTGGGGCGACTGGACAACCAGAAATCTGGTTAAAAATTGGGGACTAGGGACATGTCAAGCCCATTATGACATCTAATGGTCCAGCCACTGAGAGGACTTACTAGAGGACAGGACTCACGCTGAGGTCACAATGCGTGTTTATGCTCTCCTCGCACACAAGAATGGGCGGGGCCTCTGGGTGAATGCTGTTTTCTCCTACACTGAACGTTGGACAACATGCCAACCACAAGGTTTCTTGCCATGGGTCAGGAAGAGTTCTGATTTCTGCATCACAGTCACCCGTGGGCAGTGATTGGAGATAAAGTCTAGGTTCTGAAGCCTGAAAACTGAGGTAGGGAAGAGATGATGACCTAAGGCCAGGGCGGGTCTGATGTGCTCAGGGTGCGGTCAGCTGTCTGGGTGTTGGTCAGCAGGTCCGGGCTCAGGTTGTGTCAGACAGTGCATTAGTCCCCAGGTTAGACTATATAATTTGGGTACATTCGAGTGCCGTGTAGGTTTATCTTCATTTAAGCTGCCTGGTCAGCTCATTAGGCAATATATTTTTTCAGGAGGGCAGGCAGAGTGCTTCATTGTCGGTCCGGAATTGCCAAACATGAGGGCTTCGGGGCCAGGAGAGTGAGGACGGAATCTGAGAACACAAGCTAGACTTCGGATTCAGGGTGAGGGCACGGCAGGTACCCCCTGCAGATCTGAACCAATATCTCATGCATCTGAAGTCAGGTCGAGGATCCGACGTTGGCTCAGGTTGGAGTTTCTGTGCATGATGGCCCCTTCATAAAGGGAGCGGAATCTCGAGGCCATGGAGGTTTTCCACGTTGGGAGATGTGGGATGCCCCCTTCAAGGATTCCTTCTGCGGGACAATTGAGACCTGTTGGACAGCTCCAGGACATCCCATATGGAATGACTCCAGAGCACTGTTCCAGGATGGGTGCCTGGGAAGTCCGCCTCGCCTTCCAATTGTCTCCTAGCAACAAGACAGTTTAGATCTAATGGATCTGCGGGAGCAACGGGGTGGCTGAGTTGAAATGCACTTTCCAGAGGATGGGTCCTAATGTGTGTTTGTGTCCATGAGGGCCTTGGAATGGGGAGGTGGCACCGGGACCCTGAAGTATTCTCCTAAGCTTTGGCATAGCTCCCATGCACAAGTTTCCTTGTGGAGACGAGATTTGTTCTGATGGGTGCCTCAGGAAATCCCCTCTGCTGGTATTGGAATCCAGGCTTTTGAGGAGACATGCCTGTAAACCAAAGCAATGGATCCGATAATGGCCTCGGGTCCTGTCTGGTTCAATCTTCTTGTATGAGTGGAGGTAGATGAGTGGAGGAAGATGCTCAGCTGGTATCAACCGCCCTTTTTTGTCCCGGGCGATCTACACTATTGGGATGGCCTCAGGGACTTTGGAGGGTTCTCCTAATTTGTACGATTTTTGACAATGGAATGGGCAGAATTCCCATGGATTGGGTGGGGGCAATCCTAATGTGTGGCTCCAGGGGCCACAGCCTGGAGGGAGTGTGGCCCAGGACTTTGAGGACAGAAGACTGAAAACACAAACTCAGCTTAAGTTTGGGGACGTAGGTATGGCACGCCCGATCTACAAACCATGAGACGGACTCTTCAGGATATGAAGAATGAGCGAGTCTGGGTCGCTTGCTCAGGCTTTTGTCTCTGGATTTTGTTTCAGCGATGGCCGTGGAATGTTGGGGAGGTCTCATGGGCCATGGACGAATCTTCCTCTCTGTGGATTTGGCCCGATCCCAATTGTTTTTCGTCAATCTGTGGGATGGGAGGACTCCTTTCAGGTTTGTTACCTCTGGTGTCCCACCAAAAGAGGAATTCCAAAGCAGAGCCCTGGGGAAGAGTAAAGGGACACCCCGAACTATGGTTAAAAATTGGGGACTAGGGGCATGGCAAGCCCAATATGCTGTCTCTTCATATAGGCCCTGAGAGGCCTTACCTGAGGACTGGGCTCAGGCTGAGGGTCACAATGTGTGTTTGTGACCAATGTGGCCCGCAAGAATGGGCTGGGCCTCATGGGCCACGCTTGTTTCAACTACACTGAACGTTGGACAACATGCCAAGCACAAGGTTTCTTGCCATGGGGAAAGAGTTCTCATTTCTGCATCATTTTCAACCCTGGGCAGTGGTTGGAGATAAGGTCTAGGTTCTGGAGCCTGAAAACCGCAGTTGGGAAGAGATGACGACCTAAGGCCATGGCGGGTCCGATGTGCACAGTGTGCGGCCAGCTGTCTGGGTGGGACCAGGAGGTCCAGGCTCAGGCTGGGTCAGAAGGGGAAATAGTGCCCAGGTCAGCCTATATGTTTGGGGTACAGCCGAATGGCGTGCAGGTTGATCCTCATTTGCGGTTTCGGGGTAGCCCTGAGGGCAATGTTTTACTTCTGTAGGGCAGGCAGAGTGCGGCATTGTAGTTCTGGATTGCCCAACTGGAGGGCTTGTGGGCCAGTAGTCTGAGGACGGAGTCTGAGAACCCAAGCTATGCCTAGGTTTCTGGGTGAGGATATGGCAGGCACAATCTAGAGACCTCAATCGAGATCTCGTGCATCTGAAGTCAGGGCAAGGATCAGACGATCGCTCAGGTTGGACTTTCTGCCCTGATGGCCCTTTCTTGAAGGGGGTTGGATCACGAGGACATGGGGGTTTACCCACGATGGGAGTTGTGAGAAGCTCCAAACTGCAAAGATTCTTCTGCAGGACAATTGAGACCTGTTGGTTGGCTCCAGTCCAATGATTCCGAGCAGGGTTCTAAGGATGGATGGCTGGGTAGCCCACCTCGCATTCCAATTGTCTCCAAGCAACACGACAGGTTAGATCTGCTGCATGTGGCGGGCAACCGAGGAGGCTGAGTTGAAATGGACTCTCCTGTGGGTGTGTCCTAATATGTTTTTGTGTCTATGGAGACCTTCGAATGAAGAGGTGGCCCTGGGGCCCTGAAGGGTTCTCCTAAACAGAGGCTTTGACACAGCTCCAACGTGCATGTTTCCCATGTGTAGATGAGATTTGTTCTGATGGGTGAGTCAAGAAACAACCATATGCTGGTATTGAAATCCAGGCCTCTGAGGAGAGTTTCCTGGAAACCAAAGCAATGGATCCGATTAGTTCCTAGGGGCCTGCTCGTTCCTTTTTACCTCTGGGGACATCAGTCTACAGGTCTGAGTGCAGGTAGGTGCTCAGATGGGCTCAGATTGCCCCTGTTTGTCCTGGGAAGCCACAACTATTGGGATGGCCTCAGGGACTTTGGAGGTTATCCTATTAGTAGGGTTGTGGCCATTGGAATGGGCACATACAATTCCCTTGGAGAGGGCAAGTACAGTCCTCAGGTTCGGCTCAAGGGCCCTGAGCCTGTAGGGTGTGTAGGCCAGAGCTGTTTGGACAGTTGTGTGAAAATACAAACTCGGCTTATGTTTTGGGTCATAGGTATGGCAGGACTGATCTACAGACCATGAGGAGAACACTTCGGGATATGAAAAAAGGGCGAGTGTGAGGCTCTTGCTCAAGTTTTTGTCTCTGGATATCGTGTCACTCATGGTCGTGAAATTGCCGGGTGACTTCATGGGAAATGGACGAGTCTTACTCTCTGGGGGTTCGGTCCCATTCAAAGAGTTTGCGGTCATTCTGGGGATGGAAGAAATCCGTTTTTTTGTTGTTGTTGTCGATTTGTTTCATTTTGTTTTTCAACCTCAGATGTCCCACCAAATGAGGGAATCCAGAGTAGAGCCCTGGGGTGGGGCGATGGACAACCAGAAATCTGGTTAAAAATTGGGGACTAGGGACATGTCAAGCCCATTATGACATCTAATGGTCCAGCCACTGAGAGGACTTACTAGAGGACAGGACTCACGCTGAGGTCACAATGCGTGTTTATGCTCTCGTCGCACTCAAGAATGGGCGGGGCCTCAGGGTGAATGTTGGTTTCTCCTACACTGAACGTTGGACAACATGCCAACCACAAGGTTTCTTGCCATGGGTCAGGAAGAGTTCTGATTTCTGCATCACAGTCACCCGTGGGCAGTGATTGGAGATAAGGTCTAGGTTCTGAAGCCTGAAAACTGAGGTAGGGAAGAGATGATGACCTAAGACCAGGGCGGGTCTGATGTGCTCAGGGTGCGGTCAGCTGTCTGGGTGTTGGTCAGCAGGTCCGGGCTCAGGTTGTGTCAGACAGTGCATTAGTGCCCAGGTTAGACTATATAATTTGGGTACATTCGAGTGCCGTGTAGGTTTATCTTCATTTAAGCTGCCTGGTCAGCTCATTAGGCAATATATTTTTTCTAGAGGGCAGGCAGAGTGCTTCATTGTCGGTCCGGAATTGCCAAACATGAGGGCTTCGGGGCCAGGAGATTGAGGACGGAAGTCTGAGAACACAAGCTAGACTTCGGATTCAGGGTGAGGGCACGGCAGGTACCCCCTGCAGATCTGAACCAATATCTCATGCATCTGAAGTCAGGGCGAGGATCCGACGTTGGCTCAGGTTGGAGTTTCTGTGCATGACGGCCCCTTCATGAAGGGAGCGGAATCTCGAGGCCATGGAGGTTTTCCACGTTGGGAGATGTGGGATGCCCCCTTCAAGGATTCCTTCTGCGGGACAATTGAGACCTGTTGGACAGCTCCAGGACATCCCATATGGAATGACGCCAGAGCACCATTCGAGGATGGATGCCTGGGAAGTCCGCCTCGCCTTCCAATTATCTCCTAGCAACAAGACAGTTTAGATCTAATGGATCTGCGGGAGCAACCGGGGTGGCTGAGTTGAAATGCACTTTCCAGAGGATGGGTCCTAATGTGTGTTTGTGTCCATGAGGGCCTTGGAATGGGGAGGTGGCACCGGGACCCTGAAGTATTCTCCTAAGCTTTGGCATAGCTCCCATGCACAAGTTTCCTTGTGGAGACGAGATTTGTTCTGATGGGTGCCTCAGGAAATCCCCTCTGCTGGTATTGGAATCCAGGCTTTTGAGGAGACATGCCTGTAAACCAAAGCAATGGATCCGATAATGGCCTCGGGTCCTGTCTGGTTCAATCTTCTTGGTATGAGTGGAGGTAGATGAGTGGAGGAAGATGCTCAGCTGGTATCAACCGCCCTTTTTTGTCCCGGGCGACCTACACTATTGGGATGGCCTCAGGGACTTTGGAGGGTTCTCCTAATTTGTACGATTTTTGACAATGGAATGGGCAGAATTCCCATGGATTGGGTGGGGGCAGTCCTAATGTGTGGCTCCAAGGGCCCCAGCCTGGAGGGAGTGTGGCCCAGGACTTTGAGGACAGAAGACTGAAAACACAAACTCAGCTTAAGTTTGGGGACGTAGGTATCGCACGCCCGATCTACAAACCATGAGAAGAACTCTTCAGGATATGAAGAATGAGCGAGTCTGAGGCGCTAGCTCAGGCTTTTGTCTCTGGATTTTGTTTCAGCGATGGCCGTGGAATGTTGGGGAGGTCTCATGGGCCATGGACGAATCTTCCTCTCTGTGGATTTGGCACGATCCCAATTGTTTTTCGTCAATCTGTGGGATGGGAGGACTCCTTTCAGGTTTGTTACCTCTGGTGTCCCCCCAGAAGAGGAATTCCAAAGCAGAGCCCTGGGGAAGAGTGAAGGGACACCCCGAACTATGGTTAAAAATTGGTGCCTGGGGGCATGGCAAGCCCAATATGCTGTCTCTTCATATAGGCCCTGAGAGGCCTTACCTGAGGACTGGGCTCAGGCTCAGGGTCACAATGTGTGTTTGTGACCAATGTGGCCCGCAAGCATGGGCTGGGCCACATGGGCCACGCTTGTTTCAACTACACTGAACGTTGGACAGCATGCCAAGCACAAGGTTTCTTGCCATGGGGAAAGCGTTCTGATTTCTGCATCATTTTCAACCCTGGGCAGTGGTTGGAGATAAGGTCTAGGTTCTGGAGCCTGAAAACCGCAGTTGGGAAGAGATGACGACCTAAGGCCATGGCGGGTCTGATGTGCTCAGTGTGCGGCCAGCTGTCTGGGTGGGACCAGGAGGTACAGGCTCAGGCTGGGTCAGAAGGGGAAATAGTGCCCAGGTCAGCCTATATGTTTGGGGTACAGCCGATTGGCATGCAGGTTGATCCTCATTTGGGGTTTCGAGGTAGCCCTGAGGGCAATGTTTTACTTCTGTAGGGCAGGCAGAGTGCGGCATTGTAGTTCTGGATTGCCCAACTGGAGGGCTTGTGGGCCAGTAGTCTGAGGACGGAGTCTGAGAACCCAAGCTAGGCCTAGGTTTCTGGGTGAGGATATGGCAGGCAAAATCTACAGACCTCAATAGAGATCTCGTGCATCTGAAGTCAGGGCAAGGATCAGACGATCGCTCAGGTTGGACTTTCTGCCCTGATGACCCTTTCTTGAAGGGGGTTGGATCACGAGGACATGGGGGTTTTCCCACGATGGGAGTTGTGAGAAGCTCCAAACTGCAAAGATTCTTCTGCAGGACAATTGAGACCTGTTGGTTGGCTCCAGGCCAACGATTCCGAGCAGGGTTCTAAGGATGGATGGCTGGGTAGCCCACATCGCATTCCAATTGTCTCCAAGCAACAAGACAGGTTAGATCTGCTGGATGTGGCGGGCAACCGAGGAGGCTGAGTTGAAATGGACTCTCTTGTGGATGTGTCCTAATATGTTTTTGTGTCTATGGAGACCTTGGAATGAAGCGGTGGCCCTGGGGCCCTGAAGGGTTCTCCTAAACAGAGGCTTTGACACAGCTCCAACGTGCATGTTTCCCATGTGTAGATGAGATTTGTTCTGATGGGTGAGTCAAGAAACAGCCATATGCTGGTATTGAAATCCAGGCCTCTAAGGAGAGTTTCCTGGAAACCAAAGCAATGGATCCGATTAGTACCTAGGGGCCTGTTCGTTCCTTTTTACCTCTGGGGACATCAGTCTACGGGTCTGAGTGCAGGTAGGTGCTCAGATGGGCTCAGATTGCCCCCTGTTTGTCCTGGGAAGCCACAACTATTGGGATGGCCTCAGGGACTTTGGAGGTTATCCTATTAGTAGGGTTGTGGCCATTGGAATGGGCACATACAATTCCTTTGGAGAGGGCAAGTACAGTCCTCAGGTTTGGCTCCAGGGCCCTGAGCCTGTAGGGTGTGTAGGCCAGAGCTGTTTGGACAGTTGTCTGAAAACACAAACTTGGCTTATGTTTTGGGTCATAGGTATGGCAGGACTGATCTACAGACCATGAGGAGAACACTTCGGGATATGAAAAAAGGGCGAGTGTGAGGCTCTTGCTCAAGTTTTTGTCTCTGGATATCGTGTCACTCATGGTCGTGAAATTGCCGGGTGACATCATGGGAAATGGACGAGTCTTACTCTCTGGGGGTTCGGGCCCGTCCAAAGAGTTTGCGGTCATTCTGGTGATGGAAGAAGTCCGTTTTTTTGTTGTTGTTGTCGATTTGTTTCATTTTGTTTTTCAACCTCAGATGTCCCACCAAATGAGGGATTCCAGAGTAGAGCCCTGGGATGGGGCGACTGGACAACCAGAAATCTGGTTAAAAATTGGGGACTAGGGACATGTCAAGCCCATTATGACTTCTAATGGTCCAGCCACTGAGAGGAGTTACTAGAGGACAGGACTCACGTTGAGGTCACAATGCGTGTTTATGCTCTCGTCGCACTCAAGAATGGGCGGGGCCTCAGGGTGAATGCTGTTTTCTCCTACACTGAACGTTGGACAACATGCCAACCACAAGGTTTCTTGCCATGGGTCAGGAAGAGTTCTGATTTCTGCATCACAGTCACCCGTGGGCAGTGATTGGAGATAAGGTCTAGGTTCTGAAGCCTGAAAACTGAGGTAGGGAAGAGATGATGACCTAAGGCCAGGGCGGGTCTGATGTGCTCAGGGTGCGGTCAGCTGTCTGGGTGTTGGTCAGCAGGTCCGGGCTCAGGTTGTGTCAGACAGGGCATTAGTGCCCAGGTTAGACTATATAATTTGGGTACATTCGAGTGCCGTGTAGGTTTATCTTCATTTAAGCTGCCTGGTCAGCTCATTAGGCAATATATTTTTTCTAGAGGGCAGGCAGAGTGCTTCATTGTCTGTCGGAATTGCCAAACATGAGGGCTTCGGGGCCAGGAGAGTGAGGACGGAAGTCTGAGAACACAAGCTAGACTTCGGATTCAGTGTGAGGGCATGGCAGGTACCCCCTGCAGATCTGAACCAATATCTCATGCATCTGAAGTCAGGGCGAGGATCCGATGTTGGCTCAGGTTGGAGTTTCTGTGCATGACGGCCCCTTCATGAAGGGAGCGGAATCTCGAGGCCATGGAGGTTTTCCACGTTGGGAGATGTGGGATGCCCCCTTCAAGGATTCCTTCTGCGGGACAATTGAGACCTGTTGGACAGCTCCAGGACATCCCATATGGAATGACTCCAGAGCACCGTTCGAGGATGGATGCCTGGGAAGTCCGCCTCGCCTTCCAATTATCTCCTAGCAACAAGACAGTTTAGATCTAATGGATCTGCGGGAGCAACCGGGGTGGCTGAGTTGAAATGCACTTTCCAGAGGATGGGTCCTAATGTGTGTTTGTGTCCATGAGGGCCTTGGAATGGGGAGGTGGCACCGGGACCCTGAAGTATTCTCCTAAGCTTTGGCATAGCTCCCATGCACAAGTTTCCTTGTGGAGACGAGATTTGTTCTGATGGGTGCCTCAGGAAATCCCCTCTGCTGGTATTGGAATCCAGGCTTTTGAGGAGACATGCCTGTAAACCAAAGCAATGGATCCGATAATGGCCTCGGGTCCTGTCTGGTTCAATCTTCTTGGTATGAGTGGAGGTAGATGAGTGGAGGAAGATGCTCAGCTGGTATCAACCGCCCTTTTTTGTCCTGGGCGACCTACACTATTGGGATGGCCTCAGGGACTTTGGAGGGTTCTCCTAATTTGTACGATTTTTGACAATGGAATGGGCAGAATTCCCATGGATTGGGTGGGGGCAGTCCTAATGTGTGGCTCCAAGGGCCCCAGCCTGGAGGGAGTGTGGCCCAGGACTTTGAGGACAGAAGACTGAAAACACAAACTCAGCTTAAGTTTGGGGACGTAGGTATGGCACGCCCGATCTACAAACCATGAGAAGAACTCTTCAGGATATGAAGAATGAGCGAGTCTGAGGCGCTAGCTCAGGCTTTTGTCTCTGGATTTTGTTTCAGCGATGGCCGTGGAATGTTGGGGAGGTCTCATGGGCCATGGACGAATCTTCCTCTCTGTGGATTTGGCACGATCCCAATTGTTTTTCGTCAATCTGTGGGATGGGAGGACTCCTTTCAGGTTTGTTACCTCTGGTGTCCCCCCAGAAGAGGAATTCCAAAGCAGAGCCCTGGGGAAGAGTGAAGGGACACCCCGAACTATGGTTAAAAATTGGTGCCTGGGGGCATGGCAAGCCCAATATGCTGTCTCTTCATATAGGCCCTGAGAGGCCTTACCTGAGGACTGGGCTCAGGCTCAGGGTCACAATGTGTGTTTGTGACCAATGTGGCCCGCAAGCATGGGCTGGGCCACATGGGCCACGCTTGTTTCAACTACACTGAACGTTGGACAGCATGCCAAGCACAAGGTTTCTTGCCATGGGGAAAGCGTTCTGATTTCTGCATCATTTTCAACCCTGGGCAGTGGTTGGAGATAAGGTCTAGGTTCTGGAGCCTGAAAACCGCAGTTGGGAAGAGATGACGACCTAAGGCCATGGCGGGTCTGATGTGCTCAGTGTGCGGCCAGCTGTCTGGGTGGGACCAGGAGGTACAGGCTCAGGCTGGGTCAGAAGGGGAAATAGTGCCCAGGTCAGCCTATATGTTTGGGGTACAGCCGATTGGCATGCAGGTTGATCCTCATTTGGGGTTTCGAGGTAGCCCTGAGGGCAATGTTTTACTTCTGTAGGGCAGGCAGAGTGCGGCATTGTAGTTCTGGATTGCCCAACTGGAGGGCTTGTGGGCCAGTAGTCTGAGGACGGAGTCTGAGAACCCAAGCTAGGCCTAGGTTTCTGGGTGAGGATATGGCAGGCAAAATCTACAGACCTCAATAGAGATCTCGTGCATCTGAAGTCAGGGCAAGGATCAGACGATCGCTCAGGTTGGACTTTCTGCCCTGATGACCCTTTCTTGAAGGGGGTTGGATCACGAGGACATGGGGGTTTTCCCACGATGGGAGTTGTGAGAAGCTCCAAACTGCAAAGATTCTTCTGCAGGACAATTGAGACCTGTTGGTTGGCTCCAGGCCAACGATTCCGAGCAGGGTTCTAAGGATGGATGGCTGGGTAGCCCACATCGCATTCCAATTGTCTCCAAGCAACAAGACAGGTTAGATCTGCTGGATGTGGCGGGCAACCGAGGAGGCTGAGTTGAAATGGACTCTCTTGTGGATGTGTCCTAATATGTTTTTGTGTCTATGGAGACCTTGGAATGAAGCGGTGGCCCTGGGGCCCTGAAGGGTTCTCCTAAACAGAGGCTTTGACACAGCTCCAACGTGCATGTTTCCCATGTGTAGATGAGATTTGTTCTGATGGGTGAGTCAAGAAACAGCCATATGCTGGTATTGAAATCCAGGCCTCTAAGGAGAGTTTCCTGGAAACCAAAGCAATGGATCCGATTAGTACCTAGGGGCCTGTTCGTTCCTTTTTACCTCTGGGGACATCAGTCTACGGGTCTGAGTGCAGGTAGGTGCTCAGATGGGCTCAGATTGCCCCCTGTTTGTCCTGGGAAGCCACAACTATTGGGATGGCCTCAGGGACTTTGGAGGTTATCCTATTAGTAGGGTTGTGGCCATTGGAATGGGCACATACAATTCCTTTGGAGAGGGCAAGTACAGTCCTCAGGTTTGGCTCCAGGGCCCTGAGCCTGTAGGGTGTGTAGGCCAGAGCTGTTTGGACAGTTGTCTGAAAACACAAACTTGGCTTATGTTTTGGGTCATAGGTATGGCAGGACTGATCTACAGACCATGAGGAGAACACTTCGGGATATGAAAAAAGGGCGAGTGTGAGGCTCTTGCTCAAGTTTTTGTCTCTGGATATCGTGTCACTCATGGTCGTGAAATTGCCGGGTGACATCATGGGAAATGGACGAGTCTTACTCTCTGGGGGTTCGGGCCCGTCCAAAGAGTTTGCGGTCATTCTGGTGATGGAAGAAGTCCGTTTTTTTGTTGTTGTTGTCGATTTGTTTCATTTTGTTTTTCAACCTCAGATGTCCCACCAAATGAGGGATTCCAGAGTAGAGCCCTGGGATGGGGCGACTGGACAACCAGAAATCTGGTTAAAAATTGGGGACTAGGGACATGTCAAGCCCATTATGACTTCTAATGGTCCAGCCACTGAGAGGAGTTACTAGAGGACAGGACTCACGTTGAGGTCACAATGCGTGTTTATGCTCTCGTCGCACTCAAGAATGGGCGGGGCCTCAGGGTGAATGCTGTTTTCTCCTACACTGAACGTTGGACAACATGCCAACCACAAGGTTTCTTGCCATGGGTCAGGAAGAGTTCTGATTTCTGCATCACAGTCACCCGTGGGCAGTGATTGGAGATAAGGTCTAGGTTCTGAAGCCTGAAAACTGAGGTAGGGAAGAGATGATGACCTAAGGCCAGGGCGGGTCTGATGTGCTCAGGGTGCGGTCAGCTGTCTGGGTGTTGGTCAGCAGGTCCGGGCTCAGGTTGTGTCAGACAGGGCATTAGTGCCCAGGTTAGACTATATAATTTGGGTACATTCGAGTGCCGTGTAGGTTTATCTTCATTTAAGCTGCCTGGTCAGCTCATTAGGCAATATATTTTTTCTAGAGGGCAGGCAGAGTGCTTCATTGTCTGTCGGAATTGCCAAACATGAGGGCTTCGGGGCCAGGAGAGTGAGGACGGAAGTCTGAGAACACAAGCTAGACTTCGGATTCAGTGTGAGGGCATGGCAGGTACCCCCTGCAGATCTGAACCAATATCTCATGCATCTGAAGTCAGGGCGAGGATCCGATGTTGGCTCAGGTTGGAGTTTCTGTGCATGACGGCCCCTTCATGAAGGGAGCGGAATCTCGAGGCCATGGAGGTTTTCCACGTTGGGAGATGTGGGATGCCCCCTTCAAGGATTCCTTCTGCGGGACAATTGAGACCTGTTGGACAGCTCCAGGACATCCCATATGGAATGACTCCAGAGCACCGTTCGAGGATGGATGCCTGGGAAGTCCGCCTCGCCTTCCAATTATCTCCTAGCAACAAGACAGTTTAGATCTAATGGATCTGCGGGAGCAACCGGGGTGGCTGAGTTGAAATGCACTTTCCAGAGGATGGGTCCTAATGTGTGTTTGTGTCCATGAGGGCCTTGGAATGGGGAGGTGGCACCGGGACCCTGAAGTATTCTCCTAAGCTTTGGCATAGCTCCCATGCACAAGTTTCCTTGTGGAGACGAGATTTGTTCTGATGGGTGCCTCAGGAAATCCCCTCTGCTGGTATTGGAATCCAGGCTTTTGAGGAGACATGCCTGTAAACCAAAGCAATGGATCCGATAATGGCCTCGGGTCCTGTCTGGTTCAATCTTCTTGGTATGAGTGGAGGTAGATGAGTGGAGGAAGATGCTCAGCTGGTATCAACCGCCCTTTTTTGTCCTGGGCGACCTACACTATTGGGATGGCCTCAGGGACTTTGGAGGGTTCTCCTAATTTGTACGATTTTTGACAATGGAATGGGCAGAATTCCCATGGATTGGGTGGGGGCAGTCCTAATGTGTGGCTCCAAGGGCCCCAGCCTGGAGGGAGTGTGGCCCAGGACTTTGAGGACAGAAGACTGAAAACACAAACTCAGCTTAAGTTTGGGGACGTAGGTATGGCACGCCCGATCTACAAACCATGAGAAGAACTCTTCAGGATATGAAGAATGAGCGAGTCTGAGGCGCTAGCTCAGGCTTTTGTCTCTGGATTTTGTTTCAGCGATGGCCGTGGAATGTTGGGGAGGTCTCATGGGCCATGGACGAATCTTCCTCTCTGTGGATTTGGCACGATCCCAATTGTTTTTCGTCAATCTGTGGGATGGGAGGACTCCTTTCAGGTTTGTTACCTCTGGTGTCCCCCCAGAAGAGGAATTCCAAAGCAGAGCCCTGGGGAAGAGTGAAGGGACACCCCGAACTATGGTTAAAAATTGGTGCCTGGGGGCATGGCAAGCCCAATATGCTGTCTCTTCATATAGGCCCTGAGAGGCCTTACCTGAGGACTGGGCTCAGGCTCAGGGTCACAATGTGTGTTTGTGACCAATGTGGCCCGCAAGCATGGGCTGGGCCACATGGGCCACGCTTGTTTCAACTACACTGAACGTTGGACAGCATGCCAAGCACAAGGTTTCTTGCCATGGGGAAAGCGTTCTGATTTCTGCATCATTTTCAACCCTGGGCAGTGGTTGGAGATAAGGTCTAGGTTCTGGAGCCTGAAAACCGCAGTTGGGAAGAGATGACGACCTAAGGCCATGGCGGGTCTGATGTGCTCAGTGTGCGGCCAGCTGTCTGGGTGGGACCAGGAGGTACAGGCTCAGGCTGGGTCAGAAGGGGAAATAGTGCCCAGGTCAGCCTATATGTTTGGGGTACAGCCGATTGGCATGCAGGTTGATCCTCATTTGGGGTTTCGAGGTAGCCCTGAGGGCAATGTTTTACTTCTGTAGGGCAGGCAGAGTGCGGCATTGTAGTTCTGGATTGCCCAACTGGAGGGCTTGTGGGCCAGTAGTCTGAGGACGGAGTCTGAGAACCCAAGCTAGGCCTAGGTTTCTGGGTGAGGATATGGCAGGCAAAATCTACAGACCTCAATAGAGATCTCGTGCATCTGAAGTCAGGGCAAGGATCAGACTATCGCTCAGGTTGGACTTTCTGCCCTGATGACCCTTTCTTGAAGGGGGTTGGATCACGAGGACATGGGGGTTTTCCCACGATGGGAGTTGTGAGAAGCTCCAAACTGCAAAGATTCTTCTGCAGGACAATTGAGACCTGTTGGTTGGCTCCAGGCCAACGATTCCGAGCAGGGTTCTAAGGATGGATGGCTGGGTAGCCCACATCGCATTCCAATTGTCTCCAAGCAACAAGACAGGTTAGATCTGCTGGATGTGGCGGGCAACCGAGGAGGCTGAGTTGAAATGGACTCTCTTGTGGATGTGTCCTAATATGTTTTTGTGTCTATGGAGACCTTGGAATGAAGCGGTGGCCCTGGGGCCCTGAAGGGTTCTCCTAAACAGAGGCTTTGACACAGCTCCAACGTGCATGTTTCCCATGTGTAGATGAGATTTGTTCTGATGGGTGAGTCAAGAAACAGCCATATGCTGGTATTGAAATCCAGGCCTCTAAGGAGAGTTTCCTGGAAACCAAAGCAATGGATCCGATTAGTACCTAGGGGCCTGTTCGTTCCTTTTTACCTCTGGGGACATCAGTCTACGGGTCTGAGTGCAGGTAGGTGCTCAGATGGGCTCAGATTGCCCCCTGTTTGTCCTGGGAAGCCACAACTATTGGGATGGCCTCAGGGACTTTGGAGGTTATCCTATTAGTAGGGTTGTGGCCATTGGAATGGGCACATACAATTCCTTTGGAGAGGGCAAGTACAGTCCTCAGGTTTGGCTCCAGGGCCCTGAGCCTGTAGGGTGTGTAGGCCAGAGCTGTTTGGACAGTTGTCTGAAAACACAAACTCGGCTTATGTTTTGGGTCATAGGTATGGCAGGACTGATCTACAGACCATGAGGAGAACACTTCGGGATATGAAAAAAGGGCGAGTGTGAGGCTCTTGCTCAAGTTTTTGTCTCTGGATATCGTGTCACTCATGGTCGTGAAATTGCCGGGTGACATCATGGGAAATGGACGAGTCTTACTCTCTGGGGATCGGGCCCGTCCAAAGAGTTTGCGGTCATTCTGGTGATGGAAGAAGTCCGTTTTTTTGTTGTTGTTGTCGATTTGTTTCATTTTGTTTTTCAACCTCAGATGTCCCACCAAATGAGGGATTCCAGAGTAGAGCCCTGGGATGGGGCGACTGGACAACCAGAAATCTGGTTAAAAATTGGGGACTAGGGACATGTCAAGCCCATTATGACTTCTAATGGTCCAGCCACTGAGAGGACTTACTAGAGGACAGGACTCACGTTGAGGTCACAATGCGTGTTTATGCTCTCGTCGCACTCAAGAATGGTCGGGGCCTCAGGGTGAATGCTGTTTTCTCCTACACTGAACGTTGGACAACATGCCAACCACAAGGTTTCTTGCCATGGGTCAGGAAGAGTTCTGATTTCTGCATCACAGTCACCCGTGGGCAGTGATTGGAGATAAGGTCTAGGTTCTGAAGCCTGAAAACTGAGGTAGGGAAGAGATGATGACCTAAGGCCAGGGCGGGTCTGATGTGCTCAGGGTGCGGTCAGCTGTCTGGGTGTTGGTCAGCAGGTCCGGGCTCAGGTTGTGTCAGACAGGGCATTAGTGCCCAGGTTAGACTATATAATTTGGGTACATTCGAGTGCCGTGTAGGTTTATCTTCATTTAAGCTGCCTGGTCAGCTCATTAGGCAATATATTTTTTCTAGAGGGCAGGCAGAGTGCTTCATTGTCTGTAGGAATTGCCAAACATGAGGGCTTCGGGGCCAGGAGAGTGAGGACGGAAGTCTGAGAACACAAGCTAGACTTCGGATTCAGTGTGAGGGCATGGCAGGTACCCCCTGCAGATCTGAACCAATATCTCATGCATCTGAAGTCAGGGCGAGGATCCGACGTTGGCTCAGGTTGGAGTTTCTGTGCATGACGGCCCCTTCATGAAGGGAGCGGAATCTCGAGGCCATGGAGGTTTTCCACGTTGGGAGATGTTGGATGCCCCCTTCAAGGATTCCTTCTGCGGGACAATTGAGACCTGTTGGACAGCTCCAGGACATCCCATATGGAATGACTCCAGAGCACCGTTCGAGGATGGATGCCTGGGAAGTCCGCCTCGCCTTCCAATTCTCTCCTAGCAACAAGACAGTTTAGATCTAATGGATCTGCGGGAGCAACGGGGTGGCTGAGTTGAAATGCACTTTCCAGAGGATGGGTCCTAATGTGTGTTTGTGTCCATGAGGGCCTTGGAATGGGGAGGTGGCACCGGGACCCTGAAGTATTCTCCTAAGCTTTGGCATAGCTCCCATGCACAAGTTTCCTTGTGGAGACGAGATTTGTTCTGATGGGTGCCTCAGGAAATCCCCTCTGCTGGTATTGGAATCCAGGCTTTTGAGGAGACATGCCTGTAAACCAAAGCAATGGATCCGATAATGGCCTCGGGTCCTGTCTGGTTCAATCTTCTTGGTATGAGTGGAGGTAGATGAGTGGAGGAAGATGCTCAGCTGGTATCAACCGCCCTTTTTTGTCCCGGGCGACCTACACTATTGGGATGGCCTCAGGGACTTTGGAGGGTTCTCCTAATTTGTACGATTTTTGACAATGGAATGGGCAGAATTCCCATGGATTGGGTGGGGGCAGTCCTAATGTGTGGCTCCAAGGGCCCCAGCCTGGAGGGAGTGTGGCCCAGGACTTTGAGGACAGAAGACTGAAAACACAAACTCAGCTTAAGTTTGGGGACGTAGGTATGGCACGCCCGATCTACAAACCATGAGAAGAACTCTTCAGGATATGAAGAATGAGCGAGTCTGAGGCGCTAGCTCAGGCTTTTGTCTCTGGATTTTGTTTCAGCGATGGCCGTGGAATGTTGGGGAGGTCTCATGGGCCATGGACGAATCTTCCTCTCTGTGGATTTGGCACGATCCCAATTGTTTTTCGTCAATCTGTGGGATGGGAGGACTCCTTTCAGGTTTGTTACCTCAGGTGTCCCACCAAAAGAGGAATTCCAAAGCAGAGCCTTGGGGAAGAGTGAAGGGACAACCCGAACTATGGTTAAAAATTGGGGCCTAGGGGCATGGCAAGCCCAATATGCTGTCTCTTCATATAGGCCCTGAGAGGCCTTACCTGAGGACTGGGCTCAGGCTGAGGGTCACAATGTGTGTTTGTGACCAATGTGGCCCGCAAGCATGGGCTGGGCCTCATGGGCCACGCTTGTTTCAACTACACTGAACGTTGGACAACATGCCAAGCACAAGGTTTCTTGCCATGGGGAAAGAGTTCTGATTTCTGCATCATTTTCAACCCTGGGCAGTGGTTGGAGATAAGGTCTAGGTTCTGGAGCCTGAAAACCGCAGTTTGGAAGAGATGACGACCTAAGGCCATGGCGGTTCCGATGTGCTCAGTGTGCAGCCAGCTGTCTGGGTGGGACCAGAGGTCCAGGCTCAGGCTGGGTCAGAAGGGGAAATAGTGGCCAGGTCAGCCTATATGTTTGGGGTACAGCCGATTGGCGTGCAGGTTGATCCTCATTTGGGATTTCGGGGTAGCCCTGAGGGCAATGTTTTACTTCTGTAGGGCAGGCAGAGTGCGGCATTGTAGTTCTGGATTGCCAAACTGGAGGGCTTGTGGGCCAGTAGTCTGAGGACGGAGTCTGAGAAACCAAGCTAGGCCTAGGTTTCTGGGTGAGGATATGGCAGGCACAATCTACCGACCTCAATAGAGATTTCGTGCATCTGAAGTCAGGGCAAGGATCAGACGATCACTCAGGTTGGACTTTCTGCCCTGATGGCCCTTTCTTGAAGGGGGTTGGATCACGAGGACATGGGGTTTTCCCACGATGGGAGTTGTGAGAAGCTCCAAACTGCAAAGATTCTTCTGCAGGACAATTGAGACCTGTTGGTTGGCTCCATGCCAACGATTCCGAGCAGGGTTCTTGAGATGGATGGCTGGGTAGCCCACCTCGCATTCCAATTGTCTTCAAGCAACAAGACAGGTTAGATCTGCTGGATGTGGGGGGCAACCGAGGAGGCTGAGTTGAAATGGACTCTCCTGTGTATGTGTCCTAATATGTTTTTGTGTCTATGGAGACCTTGGAAAGAAGCGGTGGCCCTGGGGCCCTGAAGGGTTCTCCTAAACAGAGGCTTTGACACAGCTCCAACGTGCATGTTTCCCATGTGTAGATGAGATTTGTTCTGATGGGTGAGTCAAGAAACTACCATATGCTGGTACTGAAATCCAGGCCTCTGAGGAGAGATGCCTGGAAATCAAAGCAATGGATCCGATTAGTGCCTAGGGGCCTGTTCGTTCCTTTTTACCTCTGGGGACATCAGTCTACGGGTCTGAGTGCAGGTAGGTTCTCCGATGGGCTCAGATTGCCCCTGTTTGTCCTAGGAAGCCACAACTATTGGGATGGCCTCAGGGACTTTGGAGGTTATCCTATTAGTAGGGTTGTTGCCATTGGAATGGGCACATACAATTCCCTTGGAGAGGGCAAGTACAGTCCTCAGGTTTGGCTCCAGGGCCCTGAGCCTGTAGGGTGTGTAGGCCAGAGCTGTTTGGACAGTTGTCTGAAAACACAAACTCGGCTTATGTTTTGGGTCATAGGTATGGCAGGACTGATCTACAGACCATGAGGAGAACACTTCGGGATATGAAAAAAGGGCGAGTGTGAGGCTCTGGCTCAAGTTTTTGTCTCTGGATATCGTGTCACTCATGGTCGTGAAATTGCCGGGTGACTTCATGGGAAATGGACGAGTCTTACTCTCTGGGGGTTCGTTCCCGTCCAAAGAGTTTGGGCTCATTCTGGGGATGGAAGAAGTCCGTTTTTTTGTTGTTGTTGTCGATTTGTTTCATTTTGTTTTTCAACCTCAGATGTCCCACCAAATGAGGGATTCCAGAGTAGAGCCCTGGGGTGGGGCGACTGGACAACCAGAAATCTGGTTAAAAATTGGGGACTAGGTACATGACAAGCCCAGTATGACATCTAATGGTCCAGCCACTGAGAGGACTTACTAGAGGACAGGACTCACGCTGAGGTCACTATGCGTGTTTATGCTCTCGTCGCACCCAAGAATG
The DNA here is from genome assembly GCF_964662115.1 of Mustela nivalis. Classification (NCBI taxonomy): domain Eukaryota; kingdom Metazoa; phylum Chordata; class Mammalia; order Carnivora; family Mustelidae; genus Mustela; species Mustela nivalis. The sequence goes on along the minus strand of NW_028134016.1, from coordinate 17,543 downwards.
GGCGGGGCCTCAGTGTGAATGCTGGTTTCTCCTACACTGAACGTTGGACAACATGCCAACCACAAGGTTTCTTGCCATGGGTCAGGAAGAGTTCTGATTTCTGCATCACAGTCACCCGTGGGCAGTGATTGGAGATAAGGTCTAGGTTCTGAAGCCTGAAAACTGAGGTAGGGAAGAGATGATGACCTAAGGCCATGGCGGGTCTGATGTGCTCAGCATGCGGTCAGCTGTCTGGGTGTTGGTCAGCAGGTCCGGGCTCAGGTTGTGTCAGACAGTGCATTAGTGCCCAGGTTACACTATATAAGTTGGGTACATTCGAGTGCCGTGTAGGTTTATCCTCATTTAAGCTGCCTGGGCTGCTCATTAGGCAATATATATTTTCTAGAGGGCAGGCAGAGTGCTTCATTGTCGTTCCGGAATTGCCAAACTTGAGGGCTTCGGGGCCAGGAGAGTGAGGACGGAAGTCTGAGAACACAAGCTAGACTTCGGATTCAGGGTGAGGGCACGGCAGGTACCCCCTGCAGATCTGAAACAATATCTCATGCATCTGAAGTCAGGGCGAGGATCCCACGTTGGCTCAGGTTGGAGTTTCTGTGCATGACGGCCCCTTCATGAAGGGAGCGGAATCTCGAGGCCATGGAGGTTTTCCACGTTGGGAGATGTGGGATGCCCCCTTCAAGGATTCCTTCTGCGGGACAATTGAGACCTTTTGGACAGCTCCAGAACATCCCCTATGGAATGACTCCAGAGCACCGTTCGAGGATGGATGCCTGGGAAGTCCGCCTCGCCTTCCAATTGTCTCCTAGCAACAAGACAGTTTAGATCTAATGGATCTGCGGGAGCAACCGGGGTGGCTGATTTGAAATGCACTTTCCAGAGGATGGGTCCTAACGTGTGTTTGTGTCCATGAGGGCCTTGGAATGGGGAGGTGGCACCGGGACCCTGAAGTATTCTCCTAAGCTTTGGCATAGCTCCCATGCAAAAGTTTCCTTGTGGAGACGAGATTTGTTCTGATGGGTGCCTCAGGAAATCCCCTCTGCAGGTATTGGAATCCAGGCTTTTGAGGAGACCTGCCTGTAAACCAAAGCAATGGATCCGATAATGGCCTCGGGTCCTGTCTGGTTCAATCTTCTTGGTATGAGTGGAGGTAGATGAGTGGAGGTAGATGCTCAGCCGGTATCAACCGCCCTTTTTTGTCCCGGGCGACCTACACTATTGGGATGGCCTCAGGGACTTTGGAGGGTTCTCCTAATTTGTACGATTTTTGACAATGGAATGGGCAGAATTCCCATGGATTGGGTGGGGGCAGTCCTAATGTGTGGCTCCAGGGGCCCCAGCCTGGAGGGAGTGTGGCCCAGGACTTTGAGGACAGAAGACTGAAAACACAAACTCAGCTTAATTTTGGGGACGTAGGTATGGCACGCTCGATCTACAAACCATGAGAAGAACTCTTCAGGATATGAAGAATGAGCGAGTCTGAGGCACTTGCTCAGGCTTTTGTCTCTGGATTTTGTTTCAGCGATGGCCGTGGAATGTTGGGGAGGTCTCATGGGCCATGGACGAATCTTCCTCTCTGTGGATTTGGCCCGATCCCAATTGTTTTTCGTCAATCTGTGGGATGGGAGGACTCCTTTCAGGTTTGTTACCTCAGGTGTCCCACCAAAAAAGGAATTCCAAAGCAGAGCCCTGGGGAAGATTGAAGGGACAAAACGAACTATGGTTAAAAATTGGGGCCTAGGGGCATGGCAAGCCCAATATGCTGTCTCTTCATATAGGCCCTGAGAGGCCTTACCTGAGGACTGGGCTCAGGCTGAGGGTCACAATGTGTGTTTGTGACCAATGTGGCCCGCAAGCATGGACTGGGCCTCATGGGCCACGCTTGTTTCAACTACACTGAACGTTGGACAGCATGCCAAGCACAAGGTTTCTTGCCATGGGGAAAGCGTTCTGATTTCTGCATCATTTTCAACCCTGGGCAGTGGTTGGAGATAAGGTCTAGGTTCTGGAGCCTGAAAACCGCAGTTGGGAAGAGATGACGACCTAAGGCCATGGCGGGTCTGATGTGCTCAGTGTGCGGCCAGCTGTCTGGGTGGGACCAGGAGGTACAGGCTCAGGCTGGGTCAGAAGGGGAAATAGTGCCCAGGTCAGCCTATATGTTTGGGGTACAGCCGATTGGCATGCAGGTTGATCCTCATTTGGGGTTTCGAGGTAGCCCTGAGGGCAATGTTTTACTTCTGTAGGGCAGGCAGAGTGCGGCATTGTAGTTCTGGATTGCCCAACTGGAGGGCTTGTGGGCCAGTAGTCTGAGGACGGAGTCTGAGAACCCAAGCTAGGCCTAGGTTTCTGGGTGAGGATATGGCAGGCAAAATCTACAGACCTCAATAGAGATCTCGTGCATCTGAAGTCAGGGCAAGGATCAGACTATCGCTCAGGTTGGACTTTCTGCCCTGATGACCCTTTCTTGAAGGGGGTTGGATCACGAGGACATGGGGGTTTTCCCACGATGGGAGTTGTGAGAAGCTCCAAACTGCAAAGATTCTTCTGCAGGACAATTGAGACCTGTTGGTTGGCTCCAGGCCAACGATTCCGAGCAGGGTTCTAAGGATGGATGGCTGGGTAGCCCACATCGCATTCCAATTGTCTCCAAGCAACAAGACAGGTTAGATCTGCTGGATGTGGCGGGCAACCGAGGAGGCTGAGTTGAAATGGACTCTCTTGTGGATGTGTCCTAATATGTTTTTGTGTCTATGGAGACCTTGGAATGAAGCGGTGGCCCTGGGGCCCTGAAGGGTTCTCCTAAACAGAGGCTTTGACACAGCTCCAACGTGCATGTTTCCCATGTGTAGATGAGATTTGTTCTGATGGGTGAGTCAAGAAACAGCCATATGCTGGTATTGAAATCCAGGCCTCTAAGGAGAGTTTCCTGGAAACCAAAGCAATGGATCCGATTAGTACCTAGGGGCCTGTTCGTTCCTTTTTACCTCTGGGGACATCAGTCTACGGGTCTGAGTGCAGGTAGGTGCTCAGATGGGCTCAGATTGCCCCCTGTTTGTCCTGGGAAGCCACAACTATTGGGATGGCCTCAGGGACTTTGGAGGTTATCCTATTAGTAGGGTTGTGGCCATTGGAATGGGCACATACAATTCCTTTGGAGAGGGCAAGTACAGTCCTCAGGTTTGGCTCCAGGGCCCTGAGCCTGTAGGGTGTGTAGGCCAGAGCTGTTTGGACAGTTGTCTGAAAACACAAACTCGGCTTATGTTTTGGGTCATAGGTATGGCAGGACTGATCTACAGACCATGAGGAGAACACTTCGGGATATGAAAAAAGGGCGAGTGTGAGGCTCTTGCTCAAGTTTTTGTCTCTGGATATCGTGTCACTCATGGTCGTGAAATTGCCGGGTGACATCATGGGAAATGGACGAGTCTTACTCTCTGGGGGTTCGGGCCCGTCCAAAGAGTTTGCGGTCATTCTGGTGATGGAAGAAGTCCGTTTTTTTGTTGTTGTTGTCGATTTGTTTCATTTTGTTTTTCAACCTCAGATGTCCCACCAAATGAGGGATTCCAGAGTAGAGCCCTGGGATGGGGCGACTGGACAACCAGAAATCTGGTTAAAAATTGGGGACTAGGGACATGTCAAGCCCATTATGACTTCTAATGGTCCAGCCACTGAGAGGACTTACTAGAGGACAGGACTCACGTTGAGGTCACAATGCGTGTTTATGCTCTCGTCGCACTCAAGAATGGTCGGGGCCTCAGGGTGAATGCTGTTTTCTCCTACACTGAACGTTGGACAACATGCCAACCACAAGGTTTCTTGCCATGGGTCAGGAAGAGTTCTGATTTCTGCATCACAGTCACCCGTGGGCAGTGATTGGAGATAAGGTCTAGGTTCTGAAGCCTGAAAACTGAGGTAGGGAAGAGATGATGACCTAAGGCCAGGGCGGGTCTGATGTGCTCAGGGTGCGGTCAGCTGTCTGGGTGTTGGTCAGCAGGTCCGGGCTCAGGTTGTGTCAGACAGGGCATTAGTGCCCAGGTTAGACTATATAATTTGGGTACATTCGAGTGCCGTGTAGGTTTATCTTCATTTAAGCTGCCTGGTCAGCTCATTAGGCAATATATTTTTTCTAGAGGGCAGGCAGAGTGCTTCATTGTCTGTCGGAATTGCCAAACATGAGGGCTTCGGGGCCAGGAGAGTGAGGACGGAAGTCTGAGAACACAAGCTAGACTTCGGATTCAGTGTGAGGGCATGGCAGGTACCCCCTGCAGATCTGAACCAATATCTCATGCATCTGAAGTCAGGGCGAGGATCCGACGTTGGCTCAGGTTGGAGTTTCTGTGCATGACGGCCCCTTCATGAAGGGAGCGGAATCTCGAGGCCATGGAGGTTTTCCACGTTGGGAGATGTTGGATGCCCCCTTCAAGGATTCCTTCTGCGGGACAATTGAGACCTGTTGGACAGCTCCAGGACATCCCATATGGAATGACTCCAGAGCACCGTTCGAGGATGGATGCCTGGGAAGTCCGCCTCGCCTTCCAATTCTCTCCTAGCAACAAGACAGTTTAGATCTAATGGATCTGCGGGAGCAACGGGGTGGCTGAGTTGAAATGCACTTTCCAGAGGATGGGTCCTAATGTGTGTTTGTGTCCATGAGGGCCTTGGAATGGGGAGGTGGCACCGGGACCCTGAAGTATTCTCCTAAGCTTTGGCATAGCTCCCATGCACAAGTTTCCTTGTGGAGACGAGATTTGTTCTGATGGGTGCCTCAGGAAATCCCCTCTGCTGGTATTGGAATCCAGGCTTTTGAGGAGACATGCCTGTAAACCAAAGCAATGGATCCGATAATGGCCTCGGGTCCTGTCTGGTTCAATCTTCTTGGTATGAGTGGAGGTAGATGAGTGGAGGAAGATGCTCAGCTGGTATCAACCGCCCTTTTTTGTCCCGGGCGACCTACACTATTGGGATGGCCTCAGGGACTTTGGAGGGTTCTCCTAATTTGTACGATTTTTGACAATGGAATGGGCAGAATTCCCATGGATTGGGTGGGGGCAGTCCTAATGTGTGGCTCCAGGGGCCCCAGCCTGGAGGGAGTGTGGCCCAGGACTTTGAGGACAGAAGACTGAAAACACAAACTCAGCTTAAGTTTGGGGACGTAGGTATGGCACGCCCGATCTACAAACCATGAGAAGAACTCTTCAGGATATGAAGAATGAGCGAGTCTGAGGCGCTTGCTCAGGCTTTTGTCTCTGGATTTTGTTTCAGCGATGGCCGTGGAATGTTGGGGAGGTCTCATGGGCCATGGACGAATCTTCCTCTCTGTGGATTTGGCGCGATCCCAATTGTTTTTCGTCAATCTGTGGGATGGGAGGACTCCTTTCAGGTTTGTTACCTCAGGTGTCCCACCAAAAGAGGAATTCCAAAGCAGAGCCTTGGGGAAGAGTGAAGGGACAACCCGAACTATGGTTAAAAATTGGGGCCTAGGGGCATGGCAAGCCCAATATGCTGTCTCTTCATATAGGCCCTGAGAGGCCTTACCTGAGGACTGGGCTCAGGCTGAGGGTCACAATGTGTGTTTGTGACCAATGTGGCCCGCAAGCATGGGCTGGGCCTCATGGGCCACGCTTGTTTCAACTACACTGAACGTTGGACAACATGCCAAGCACAAGGTTTCTTGCCATGGGGAAAGAGTTCTGATTTCTGCATCATTTTCAACCCTGGGCAGTGGTTGGAGATAAGGTCTAGGTTCTGGAGCCTGAAAACCGCAGTTTGGAAGAGATGACGACCTAAGGCCATGGCGGTTCCGATGTGCTCAGTGTGCAGCCAGCTGTCTGGGTGGGACCAGAGGTCCAGGCTCAGGCTGGGTCAGAAGGGGAAATAGTGCCCAGGTCAGCCTATATGTTTGGGGTACAGCCGATTGGCGTGCAGGTTGATCCTCATTTGGGATTTCGGGGTAGCCCTGAGGGCAATGTTTTACTTCTGTAGGGCAGGCAGAGTGCGGCATTGTAGTTCTGGATTGCCAAACTGGAGGGCTTGTGGGCCAGTAGTCTGAGGACGGAGTCTGAGAAACCAAGCTAGGCCTAGGTTTCTGGGTGAGGATATGGCAGGCACAATCTACCGACCTCAATAGAGATTTCGTGCATCTGAAGTCAGGGCAAGGATCAGACGATCACTCAGGTTGGACTTTCTGCCCTGATGGCCCTTTCTTGAAGGGGGTTGGATCACGAGGACATGGGGTTTTCCCACGATGGGAGTTGTGAGAAGCTCCAAACTGCAAAGATTCTTCTGCAGGACAATTGAGACCTGTTGGTTGGCTCCATGCCAACGATTCCGAGCAGGGTTCTTGAGATGGATGGCTGGGTAGCCCACCTCGCATTCCAATTGTCTTCAAGCAACAAGACAGGTTAGATCTGCTGGATGTGGGGGGCAACCGAGGAGGCTGAGTTGAAATGGACTCTCCTGTGTATGTGTCCTAATATGTTTTTGTGTCTATGGAGACCTTGGAAAGAAGCGGTGGCCCTGGGGCCCTGAAGGGTTCTCCTAAACAGAGGCTTTGACACAGCTCCAACGTGCATGTTTCCCATGTGTAGATGAGATTTGTTCTGATGGGTGAGTCAAGAAACTACCATATGCTGGTACTGAAATCCAGGCCTCTGAGGAGAGATGCCTGGAAATCAAAGCAATGGATCCGATTAGTGCCTAGGGGCCTGTTCGTTCCTTTTTACCTCTGGGGACATCAGTCTACGGGTCTGAGTGCAGGTAGGTTCTCCGATGGGCTCAGATTGCCCCTGTTTGTCCTAGGAAGCCACAACTATTGGGATGGCCTCAGGGACTTTGGAGGTTATCCTATTAGTAGGGTTGTGGCCATTGGAATGGGCACATACAATTCCCTTGGAGAGGGCAAGTACAGTCCTCAGGTTTGGCTCCAGGGCCCTGAGCCTGTAGGGTGTGTAGGCCAGAGCTGTTTGGACAGTTGTCTGAAAACACAAACTCGGCTTATGTTTTGGGTCATAGGTATGGCAGGACTGATCTACAGACCATGAGGAGAACACTTCGGGATATGAAAAAAGGGCGAGTGTGAGGCTCTGGCTCAAGTTTTTGTCTCTGGATATCGTGTCACTCATGGTCGTGAAATTGCCGGGTGACTTCATGGGAAATGGACGAGTCTTACTCTCTGGGGGTTCGTTCCCGTCCAAAGAGTTTGGGCTCATTCTGGGGATGGAAGAAGTCCGTTTTTTTGTTGTTGTTGTCGATTTGTTTCATTTTGTTTTTCAACCTCAGATGTCCCACCAAATGAGGGATTCCAGAGTAGAGCCCTGGGGTGGGGCGACTGGACAACCAGAAATCTGGTTAAAAATTGGGGACTAGGTACATGACAAGCCCAGTATGACATCTAATGGTCCAGCCACTGAGAGGACTTACTAGAGGACAGGACTCACGCTGAGGTCACTATGCGTGTTTATGCTCTCGTCGCACCCAAGAATGGGCGGGGCCTCAGTGTGAATGCTGGTTTCTCCTACACTGAACGTTGGACAACATGCCAACCACAAGGTTTCTTGCCATGGGTCAGGAAGAGTTCTGATTTCTGCATCACAGTCACCCGTGGGCAGTGATTGGAGATAAGGTCTAGGTTCTGAAGCCTGAAAACTGAGGTAGGGAAGAGATGATGACCTAAGGCCATGGCGGGTCTGATGTGCTCAGCATGCGGTCAGCTGTCTGGGTGTTGGTCAGCAGGTCCGGGCTCAGGTTGTGTCAGACAGTGCATTAGTGCCCAGGTTACACTATATAAGTTGGGTACATTCGAGTGCCGTGTAGGTTTATCCTCATTTAAGCTGCCTGGGCTGCTCATTAGGCAATATATATTTTCTAGAGGGCAGGCAGAGTGCTTCATTGTCGTTCCGGAATTGCCAAACTTGAGGGCTTCGGGGCCAGGAGAGTGAGGACGGAAGTCTGAGAACACAAGCTAGACTTCGGATTCAGGGTGAGGGCACGGCAGGTACCCCCTGCAGATCTGAAACAATATCTCATGCATCTGAAGTCAGGGCGAGGATCCCACGTTGGCTCAGGTTGGAGTTTCTGTGCATGACGGCCCCTTCATGAAGGGAGCGGAATCTCGAGGCCATGGAGGTTTTCCACGTTGGGAGATGTGGGATGCCCCCTTCAAGGATTCCTTCTGCGGGACAATTGAGACCTTTTGGACAGCTCCAGAACATCCCCTATGGAATGACTCCAGAGCACCGTTCGAGGATGGATGCCTGGGAAGTCCGCCTCGCCTTCCAATTGTCTCCTAGCAACAAGACAGTTTAGATCTAATGGATCTGCGGGAGCAACCGGGGTGGCTGATTTGAAATGCACTTTCCAGAGGATGGGTCCTAACGTGTGTTTGTGTCCATGAGGGCCTTGGAATGGGGAGGTGGCACCGGGACCCTGAAGTATTCTCCTAAGCTTTGGCATAGCTCCCATGCAAAAGTTTCCTTGTGGAGACGAGATTTGTTCTGATGGGTGCCTCAGGAAATCCCCTCTGCAGGTATTGGAATCCAGGCTTTTGAGGAGACCTGCCTGTAAACCAAAGCAATGGATCCGATAATGTCCTCGGGTCCTGTCTGGTTCAATCTTCTTGGTATGAGTGGAGGTAGATGAGTGGAGGTAGATGCTCAGCCGGTATCAACCGCCCTTTTTTGTCCCGGGCGACCTACACTATTGGGATGGCCTCAGGGACTTTGGAGGGTTCTCCTAATTTGTACAATTTTTGACAATGGAATGGGCAGAATTCCCATGGATTGGGTGGGGGCAGTCCTAATGTGTGGCTCCAGGGGCCCCAGCCTGGAGGGAGTGTGGCCCAGGACTTTGAGGACAGAAGACTGAAAACACAAACTCAGCTTAATTTTGGGGACGTAGGTATGGCACGCTCGATCTACAAACCATGAGAAGAACTCTTCAGGATATGAAGAATGAGCGAGTCTGAGGCACTTGCTCAGGCTTTTGTCTCTGGATTTTGTTTCAGCGATGGCCGTGGAATGTTGGGGAGGTCTCATGGGCCATGGACGAATCTTCCTCTCTGTGGATTTGGCCCGATCCCAATTGTTTTTCGTCAATCTGTGGGATGGGAGGACTCCTTTCAGGTTTGTTACCTCAGGTGTCCCACCAAAAAAGGAATTCCAAAGCAGAGCCCTGGGGAAGATTGAAGGGACAAAACGAACTATGGTTAAAAATTGGGGCCTAGGGGCATGGCAAGCCCAATATGCTGTCTCTTCATATAGGCCCTGAGAGGCCTTACCTGAGGACTGGGCTCAGGCTGAGGGTCACAATGTGTGTTTGTGACCAATGTGGCCCGCAAGCATGGACTGGGCCTCATGGGCCACGCTTGTTTCAACTACACTGAACGTTGGACAACATGCCAACCACAAGGTTTCTTGCCATGGGGAAAGAGTTCTGATTTCTGCATCATTTTCAACCCTGGGCAGTGGTTGGAGATAAGGTCTAGGTTCTGGAGCCTGAAAACCGCAGTTGGGAAGAGATGACGACCTAAGGCCATGGCGGGTCCGATGTGCTCAGTGTGCGGCCAGCTGTCTGGGTGGGACCAGGAGGTCCAGGCTCAGGCTGGGTCAGTAGGGGAAATAGTGCCCAGGTCAGCCTATATGTTTGGGGTACAGCCGAATGGCGTGCAGGTTGATCCTCATTTGGGGTTTCGGGGTAGCCCTGAGGGCAATGTTTTACTTCTGTAGGGCAGGCAGAGTGCGGCATTGTAGTTCTGGATTGCCCAACTGGAGGGCTTGTGGGCCAGTAGTCTGAGGACTGAGTCTGAGAACCCAAGCTAGGCCTAGGATTCTGGGTGAGGATATGGCAGGCACAATCTACAGACCTCAATAGAGATCTCGTGCATCTGAAGTCAGGGCAAGGATCAGACAATCGCTCAGGTTGGAATTTCTGCCCTGATGGCCCTTTCTTGAAGGGGGTTGGATCACGAGGACATGGGGTTTTCCCACGATGGGAGTTGTGAGAAGCTCCAAACTGCAAAGATTCTTCTGCAGGACAATTGAGACCTGTTGGTTGGCTCCATGCCAACGATTCCGAGCAGGGTTCTAAGGATGGATGGCTGGGTAGCCCACCTCGCATTCCAATTGTCTTCAAGCAACAAGACAGGTTAGATCTGCTGGATGTGGGGGGCAACCGAGGAGGCTGAGTTGAAATGGACTCTCCTGTGTATGTGTCCTAATATGTTTTTGTGTCTATGGAGACCTTGGAAAGAAGCGGTGGCCCTGGGGCCCTGAAGGGTTCTCCTAAACAGAGGCTTTGACACAGCTCCAACGTGCATGTTTCCCATTTGTAGATGAGATTTGCTCTGATGGGTGAGTCAAGAAACAGCCATATGCTGGTACTGAAATCCAGGCCTCTGAGGAGAGATGCCTGGAAACCAAAGCAATGGATCCGATTAGTGCCTAGGGGCCTGTTCGTTCCTTTTTACCTCTGGGGACATCAGTCTACGGGTCTGAGTGCAGGTAGGTTCTCAGATGGGCTCAGATTGCCCCTGTTTGTCCTAGGAAGCCACAACTATTGGGATGGCCTCAGGGACTTTGGAGGTTATCCTATTAGTAGGGTTGTGGCCATTGGAATGGGCACATACAATTCCCTTGGAGAGGGCAAGTACAGTCCTCAGGTTCGGCTCAAGGGCCCTGAGCCTGTAGGGTGTGTAGGCCAGAGCTGTTTGGACAGTTGTCTGAAAACACAAACTCGGCTTATGTTTTGGGTCATAGGTATGGCAGGACTGATCTACAGACCATGAGGAGAACACTTCGGGATATGAAAAAAGGGCGAGTGTGAGGCTCTGGCTCAAGTTTTTGTCTCTGGATATCGTGTCACTCATGGTCGTGAAATTGACGGGTGACTTCATGGGAAATGGACGAGTCTTACTCTCTGGGGGTTCGTTCCCGTCCAAAGAGTTTGGGCTCATTCTGGGGATGGAAGAAGTCCGTTTTTTGTTGTTGTTGTCGATTTGTTTCATTTTGTTTTTCAACCTCAGATGTCCCACCAAATGAGGGATTCCAGAGTAGAGCCCTGGGGTGGGGCGACTGGACAACCAGAAATCTGGTTAAAAATTGGGGACTAGGTACATGACAAGCCCAGTATGACATCTAATGGTCCAGCCACTGAGAGGACTTACTAGAGGACAGGACTCACGCTGAGGTCACTATGCGTGTTTATGCTCTCGTCGCACTCAAGAATGGGTGGGGCCTCAGTGTGAATGCTGGTTTCTCCTACACTGAACGTTGGCCAACATGCCAACCACAAGGTTTCTTGCCATGGGTCAGGAATAGTTCTGATTTCTGCATCACAGTCACCCGTGGGCAGTGATTGGAGATAAAGTCTAGGTTCTGAAGCCTGAAAACTGAGGTAGGGAAGAGATGATAACCTAAGGCCATGGCGGGTCTGCTGTGCTCAGCATGCGGTCAGCTGTCTGGGTGTTGGTCAGCAGGTCCGGGCTCAGGTTGTGTCAGACAGTGCATTAGTGCCCAGGTTACACTATATAAGTTGGGTACATTCGAGTGCCGTGTAGGTTTATCCTCATTTAAGCTGCCTGGGCTGCTCATTAGGCAATATATATTTTCTAGAGGGCAGGCAGAGTGCTTCATTGTCGTTCCGGAATTGCCAAACTTGAGGGTTTCGGGGCCAGGAGAGTGAGGACGGAAGTCTGAGAACACAAGCTAGACTTCGGATTCAGGGTGAGGGCACGGCAGGTACCCCCTGCAGATCTGAAACAATATCTCATGCATCTGAAGTCAGGGCGAGGATCCCACGTTGGCTCAGGATGGAGTTTCTGTGCATGACGGCCCCTTCATGAAGGGAGCGGAATCTCGAGGCCATGGAGGTTTTCCATGTTGGGAGATGTGGGATGCCCCCTTCAAGGATTCCTTCTGCGGGACAATTGAGACCTTTTGGACAGCTCCAGAACATCCCCTATGGAATGACTCCAGAGCACCGTTCGAGGATGGATGCCTGGGAAGTCCGCCTCGCCTTCCAATTGTCTCCTAGCAACAAGACAGTTTAGATCTAATGGATCTGCGGGAGCAACCGGGGTGGCTGATTTGAAATGCACTTTCCAGAGGATGGGTCCTAACGTGTGTTTGTGTCCATGAGGGCCTTGGAATGGGGAGGTGGCACCGGGACCCTGAAGTATTCTCCTAAGCTTTGGCATAGCTCCCATGCAAAAGTTTCCTTGTGGAGACGAGATTTGTTCTGATGGGTGCCTCAGGAAATCCCCTCTGCAGGTATTGGAATCCAGGCTTTTGAGGAGACATGCCTGTAAACCAAAGCAATGGATCCGATAATGGCCTCGGGTCCTGTCTGGTTCAATCTTCTTGGTATGAGTGGAGGTAGATGAGTGGAGGTAGATGCTCAGCCGGTATCAACCGCCCTTTTTTGTCCCGTGCGACCTACTCTATTGGGATGGCCTCAGGGACTTTGGAGGGTTCTCCTAATTTGTATGATTTTTGACAATGGAATGGGCAGAATTCCCATGGATTGGGTGGGGGCAGTCCTAATGTGTGGCTCCAGGGGCCCCAGCCTGGAGGGAGTGTGGCCCAGGACTTTGAGGACAGAAGACTGAAAACACAAACTCAGCTTAATTTTGGGGACGTAGGTATGGCACGCTCGATCTACAAACCATGAGAAGAACTCTTCAGGATATGAAGAATGAGCGAGTCTGAGGCACTTGCTCAGGCTTTTGTCTCTGGATTTTGTTTCAGCGATGGCCGTGGAATGTTGGGGAGGTCTCATGGGCCATGGACGAATCTTCCTCTCTGTGGATTTGGCCCGATCCCAATTGTTTTTCGTCAATCTGTGGGATGGGAGGACTCCTTTCAGGTTTGTTACCTCAGGTGTCCCACCAAAAAAGGAATTCCAAAGCAGAGCCCTGGGGAAGATTGAAGGGACAAAACGAACTATGGTTAAAAATTGGGGCCTAGGGGCATGGGCGGGGCCTCAGGGTGAATGCTGGTTTCTCGTACACTGAACGTTAGACAATATGCCAACCACAAGGTTTCTTGCCATGGGTCAGGAAGAGTTCTGATTTCTGCATCACCGTCACCCGTGGGCAGTGATTGGAGATAAGGTCTAGGTTCTGAAGCCTGAAAACTGAGGTAGGGAAGAGATGATGACCTAAGGCCATGGCGGGTCTGATGTGCTCAGCGTGCGGTCAGCTGTCTGGGTGTTGGTCTGCAGGTCCGGCCTCAGGTTGTGTCAGACAGTGCATTAGTGCCCAGGTTAGACTATATAATTTGGGTACATTCGAGTGCCGTGTAGGTTTATCTTCATTTAAGCTGTCTGGGCATCACATTAGGCAATATATTGTTTCTAGAGGGCAGGCAGAGTGCTTCATTGTCGGTCCGGAATTGCCAAACTTGAGGGCTTCGGGGCCAGGAGAGTGAGGACGGAAGTCTGAGAACACAGGCTAGACTTCGGATTCAGGGTGAGGGCATGGCAGGTACTCCCTGCAGATCTGAACCAATATCTCATGCATCTGAAGTCAGGGCGAGGATCCCACGTTGGCTCAGGTTGGAGTTTCTGTGCATGACGGCCCCTTCATGAAGGGAGCGGAATCTCGAGGCCATGGAGGTTTTCAACGTTGGGAGATGTGGGATGCCCCCTTCAAGGATTCCTTCTGCGGGACAATTGAGACCTGTTGGACAGCTCCAGGACATCCCATATGGAATGACTGCAGAGCACTGTTCGAGTATGGATGCCTGGGAAGTCCGCCTCGCCTTCCAATTGTCTCCTAGCAACAAGACAGTTTAGATCTAATGGATCTGCGGGAGCAACCGGGGTGGCTCAGTTGAAATGCACTTTCCAGAGGTTGGGTCCTAACGTGTGTTTGTGTCCATGAGGGCCTTGGAATGGGGAGGTGGCACCGGGACCCTGAAGTATTCTCCTAAGCTTTGGCATAGCTCCCATGCACAAGTTTCCTTGTGGACACGAGATTTGTTCTGATGGGTGCCTCAGGAAATCCCCTCTGCAGGTATTGGAATCCAGGCTTTTGAGGAGACATGCCTGTAAACCAAAGCAATGGATCCGATAATGGCCTCGGGTCCTGTCTGGTTCAATCTTCTTGGTATGAGTGGAGGTAGATGAGTGGAGGTAGATGCTCAGCCGGTATCAACCGCCCTTTTTTGTCCCGGGCGACCTACTCTATTGGGATGGCCTCAGGGACTTTGGAGGCTTCTCCTAATTTGTACGATTTTTGAAAATTGAATGGGCAGAATTGCCATGGATTGGGTGGGGGCAGTCCTAATGTGTGGCTCCAGGGGCCCCAGCCTGGAGGGAGTGTGGCCCAGGACTTTGAGGACAGAAGACTGAAAACACAAACTCAGCTTAAGTTTGGGGACGTAGGTATGGCACGCTCGATCTACAAACCATGAGAAGAACTCTTCAGGATATGAAGAATGAGCGAGTCTGAGGCGCTTGCTCAGGCTTTTGTCTCTGGATTTTGTTTCAGCGATGGCCGTGGAATGTTGGGGAGGTCTCATGGGCCATGAACGAATCTTCCTCTCTGTGGATTTCGCCCGATCCCAATTGTTTTTCGTCAATCTGTGGGATGGGAGGACTCCTTTCAGCTTTGTTACCTCAGGTGTCCCACCAAAAGAGGAATTCCAAAGCAGAGACCTGGGGAAGAGTGAAGGGAGAACCCGAACTATGGTTAAAAATTGGGGCCTAGGGGCATGGCAAGGCCAATATGCTGTCTCTTTATATAGGCCTTGAGAGGCCTTACCTGAGGACTGGGTCAGGCTGAGGGTCACAATGTGTGTTTGTGACCAATGTGGCCCGCAAGCATGGGCTCGGCCTCATGGGCCACGCTTGTTTCAACTACACTGAATGTTGGACCACATGCCAAGCACAAGGTTTCTTGCCATGGGGAAAGAGTTCTGATTTCTGCATCATTTTCAACCCTGGGCAGTGGTTGGAGATAAAGTCTAGATTCTGGAGCCTGCAAACCGCAGTTCGGAAGAGATGACGACCTAAGGACATGGAGGGTCCGATGTGCTCAGTGTGCGGCCAGCTGTCTGGGTGGGACCAGGAGGTCCAGGCTCAGGCTGGGTCAGAAGGGGAAATAGTGCCCAGGACAGCCTCTATGTTTGGGGTACAGCCGAATGGCGTGCAGGTTGATCCTCATTTGGGGTTTCGGGGTAGCCCTGAGGGCAATGTTTTACTTCTGTAGGGCAGGCAGAGTGCGGCATTGTAGTTCTGGATTGCCCAACTGGAGGGCTTGTGGGCCAGTAGTCTGAGGACGGAGTCTGAGAACCCAAGCTAGGCTTAGGTTTCTGGGTGAGGATATGGCAGGCAGAATCTACAGACCTCAATAGAGATCTCGTGCATCTGAAGTCAGGGCAAGGATCAGACGATCGCTCAGGTTGGACTTTCTGCCCTGATGGCCCTTTCTTGAAGGGGGTTGGATCACGAGGACATGGGGGTTTTCCCACGATGGGAGTTGTGAGAAGCTTTAAACTGCAAAGATTCTTCTGCAGGACAATTGAGACCTGTTGGTTGGCTCCAGGCCAACGATTCCGAGCAGGGTTCTAAGGATGGATGGCTGGGTAGCCCACCTCGCATTCCAATGGTCTCCAAGCAACAAGACAGGTTAGATCTGCTGGATGTGGCGGGCAACCGAGGAGGCTGAGTTGAAATGGACTCTCTTGTGGATGTGTCCTAATATGTTTTTGTGTCTATGGAGACCTTGGAATGAAGCGGTGGCCCTGGGGCCCTGAAGGGTTCTCCTAAACAGAGGCTTTGACACAGCTCCAAAGTGCATGTTTCCCATGTGTAGATGAGATTTGTTCCGATGGGTGAGTCAAGAAACAGCCATATGCTGGTATTGAAATCCAGGCCTCTGAGGAGAGATGCCTGGAAACCAAAGCAATGGATCCGATTAGTGCCTAGGGGCCTGTTCGTTCCTTTTTACCTCTGGGGACATCAGTCTACGGGTCTGAGTGCAGGTAGGTGCTCAGATGGGCTCAGATTGCCCCTGTTTGTCCTGGGAAGCCACAACTATTGGGATGGCCTCAGGGACTTTGGAGGTTATCCTACTAGTAGGGTTGTGGCCATTGGAATGGGCACATACAATTCCCTTGGAGAGGGCAAGTACAGTCCTCAGGTTTGGCTCCAGGGCCCTGAGCCTGTAGGGTGTGTAGGCCAGAGCTGTTTGGACAGTTGTCTGAAAACACAAACTCGGCTTATGTTTTGGGTCATAGGTATGGCAGGACTGATCTACAGACCATGAGGAGAACACTTCGGGATATGAAAAAAGGGCGAGTGTGAGGCTCTTGCTCAAGTTTTTGTCTCTGGATATCGTGTCACTCATGGTCGTGAAATTGCCGGGTGACTTCATGGGAAATGGACGAGTCTTACACTCTGGGGGTTCGGTCCCGTCCAAAGAGTTTGGGGTCATTATGGGGATGGAAGGAGTCCGTTTTTTTGTTGTTGTTGTCGATTTGTTTCATTTTGTTTTTCAACCTCAGATGTCCCACCAAATGAGGGATTCCAGAGAAGAGCCCTGGGGTGGGGCGACTGGACAACCAGAAATCTGGTTAAAAATTGGGGACTAGGGACATGTCAAGCCCATTATGACATCTAATGGTCCAGCCACTGAGAGGACTTACTAGAGGACAGGACTCACGCTGAGGTCACAATGCGTGTTTATGCTCTCGTCGCACTCAAGAATGGGCGGGGCCTCAGGGTGAATGCTGGTTTCTCCTACACTGAACGTTGGACAATATGCCAACCACAAGGTTTCTTGCCATGGGTCAGGAAGAGTTCTGATTTCTGCATCACAGTCACCCGTGGGCAGTGATTGGAGATAAGGTCTAGGTTCTGAAGCCTGAAAACTGAGGTAGGGAAGAGATGATGACCTAAGGCCATGGCGGGTCTGATGTGCTCAGCGTGCGGTCAGCTGTCTGGGTGTTGGTCAGCAGGTCCGGGCTCAGGTTGTGTCAGACAGTGCATTAGTGCCCAGGTTAGACTATATAATTTGGGTACATTCGAGTGCCGTGTAGGTTTATCCTCATTTAAGCTGCCTGGGCTGCTCATTAGGCAATATATTTTTTCTAGAGGGCAGGCAGAGTGCTTCATTGTCGGTCCGGAATTGCCAAACTTGAGGGCTTCGGGGCCAGGAGAGTGAGGACGGAAGTCTGAGAACACAAGCTAGACTTCGGATTCAGGGTGAGGGCACGGCAGGTACCCCCTGCAGATCTGAACCAATATCTCATGCATCTGAAGTCAGGGCGAGGATCCCACGTTGGCTCAGGTTGGAGTTTCTGTGCCTGACGGCCCCTTCATGAAGGGAGCGGAATCTCGAGGCCATGGAGGTTTTCCACGTTGGGAGATGTGGGATGCCCCCTTCAAGGATTCCTTCTGCGGGACAATTGAGACCTGTTGGACAGCTCCAGGACATCCCATATGGAATGACTCCAGAGCACAGTTCCAGGATGGATGCCTGGAAAGTCCGCCTCGCCTTCCAATTGTCGCCTAGCAACAAGACAGTTTAGATCTAATGGATCTGCGGG
>NW_028134017.1:0-53000 GCF_964662115.1 Mustela nivalis | reverse complement strand
TAGCTTGGGTTCTCAGACTCCATCCTCAGACTACTGGCACACAAGCCCTCCAGTTTGGCAATCCAGAACTACAATGCCGCACTCTGCTTGCCCTACAGAAATAAAACATTGCCCTCAGGGCTACCCCGAAACCCCAAATGAGGATCAACCTGCATGCCAATCGGCTGTACCCCAAACATATAGGCTGACATGGGCACTATTTCCCCTTCTGACCCAGCCTGAGCCTGGACCTCCTAGTCCCTCCCAGACAGCTGGCCGCACACTGAGCACATCGGACCCGCCATGGCCTTAGGACGTCACCTCTTCCCAACTGCGGTTTTCAGGCTCCAGAACCTAGACCTTATCTCCAACCACTGCCCAGGGTTGAAAATGATGCAGAAATCAGAACTCTTTCCCCATGGCAAGAAACCTTGTGCTTGGCATGTTGTCCAACGTTCAGTGTAGTTGAAACCAGCGTGGCCCATGAGGCCCAGCCCATGCTTGCGGGCCACATTGGTCACAAACACACATTGTGACCCTCAGCCTGAGCCCAGTCCTCAGGTAAGGCCTCTCAGGACCTATATGAAGAGACAGCATATTGGGCTTGCCATGCCCCTAGGCCCCAATTTTTAACCATATTTCGGGGTGTCCCTTCACTCTTCCCCAGGGCTCTGCTTTGGAATTCCTCTTTTGGTGGGACACCAGAGGTAACAAACCTGAAAGGACTCCTCCCATCCCACAGATTGACGAAAAACAATTGGGATCGGGCCAAATCCACAGAGAGGAAGATTCGTCCATGGCCCATGAGACCTCCCCAACATTCCACGGCCATCGCTGAAACAAAATCCAGAGACAAAAGCCTGAGCAAGCGCCTCGGACTCGCTCATTCTTCATATCCTGAAGAGTTCTTCTCATGGTTTGTAGATCA
Source organism: Mustela nivalis (assembly GCF_964662115.1). NCBI lineage: Eukaryota > Metazoa > Chordata > Mammalia > Carnivora > Mustelidae > Mustela > Mustela nivalis. The sequence goes on along the minus strand of NW_028134017.1, from coordinate 52,093 downwards.
GGAGTGCCATACCTACGTCCCCAAACTTAAGCTGAGTTTGTGTTTTCAGTCTTCTGTCCTCAAAGTCCTGGGCCACACTCCCTCCAGGCTGGGGCCCCTGGAGCCACACATTAGGACTGCCCCCACCCAATCCATGGGAATTCTGCCCATTCCATTGTCAAAAATCGTACAAATTAGGAGAACCCTCCAAAGACCCTGAGGCCATCCCAATAGAGTAGGTCGCCCGGGACAAAAAAGGGCAGTTGATACCAGCTGAGCATCTTCCTCCACTCATCTACCTCCACTCATACCAAGAAGATTGAACCAGACAGGACCCGAGGCCATTATCGGATCCATTGCTTTGGTTTACAGGCATGTCTCCTCAAAAGCCTGGATTCCAATACCAGCAGAGGGGATTTCCTGAGGCACCCATCAGAACAAATCTCGTCTCCACAAGGAAACTTGTGCATGGGAGCTATGCCAAAGCTTAGGAGAATACTTCAGGGTCCCGGTGCCACCTCCCCATTCCAAGGCCCTCATGGACACAAACACACATTAGGACCCATCCTCTGGAAAGTGCATTTCAACTCAGCCACCCCGGTTGCTCCCGCAGATCCATTAGATCTAAACTGTCTTGTTGCTAGCAGACAATTGGAAGGCGAGGCGGACTTCCCAGGCATCCATCCTCGAATGGTGCTCTGGAGTCATTCCATATGGGATGTCCTGGAGCTGTCCAACAGGTCTCAATTGTCCCGCAGAAGGAATCCTTGAAGGGGGCATCCCACATCTCCCAACGTGGAAAACCTCCATGGCCTCGAGATTCCGCTCCCTTCATGAAGGGGCCGTCATGCACAGAAACTCCAACCTGAGCCAACGTCGGATCCTCGCCCTGACTTCAGATGCATGAGATATTGGTTCAGATCTGCAGGGGGTACCTGCCGTGCCCTCACCCTGAATCCGAAGTCTAGCTTGTGTTCTCAGACTTCCGTCCTCACTCTCCTGGCCCCGAAGCCCTCATGTTTGGCAATTCCGGACCGACAATGAAGCACTCTGCCTGCCCTCTAGAAAAAATATATTGCCTAATGAGCTGCCCAGGCAGCTTAAATGAAGATAAACCTACACGGCACTCGAATGTACCCAAATTATATAGTCTAACCTGGGCACTAATGCACTGTCTGACACAACCTGAGCCCGGACCTGCTGACCAACACCCAGACAGCTGACCGCACCCTGAGCACATCAGACCCGCCCTGGCCTTAGGTCATCATCTCTTCCCTACCTCAGTTTTCAGGCTTCAGAACCTAGACCTTATCTCCAATCACTGCCCACGGGTGACTGTGATGCAGAAATCAGAACTCTTCCTGACCCATGGCAAGAAACCTTGTGGTTGGCATGTTGTCCAACGTTCAGTGTAGGAGAAAACAGCATTCACCCTGAGGCCCCGCCCATTCTTGAGTGCGACGAGAGCATAAACACGCATTGTGACCTCAGCGTGAGTCCTGTCCTCTAGTAAGTCCTCTCAGTGGCTGGACCATTAGATGTCATAATGGGCTTGACATGTCCCTAGTCCCCAATTTTTAACCAGATTTCTGGTTGTCCAGTCGCCCCACCCCAGGGCTCTACTCTGGAATCCCTCATTTGGTGGGACATCTGAGGTTGAAAAACAAAATGAAACAAATCGACAACAACAACAAAAAAACGGAATTCTTCCATCCCCAGAATGACCACAAACTCTTTGGACGGGACCGAACCCCCAGAGAGTAAGACTCGTCCATTTCCCATGAAGTCACCCGGCAATTTCACGACCATGAGTGACACGAACCAGAGACAAAAACTTGAGCAAGAGCCTCACACTCGCCCTTTTTTCATATCCCGAAGTGTTCTCCTCATGGTCTGTAGATCAGTCCTGCCATACCAATGACCCAAAACATAAGCCGAGTTTGTGTTTTCAGACAACTGTCCAAACAGCTCTGGCCTACACACCCTACAGGCTCAGGGCCCTGGAGCCAAACCTGAGGACTGTACTTGCCCTCTCCAAGGGAATTGTATGTGCCCATTCCAATGGCCACAACCCTACTAGTAGGATAACCTCCAAAGTCCCTGAGGCCATCCCAATAGTTGTGGCTTCCCAGGACAAACAGGGGCAATCTGAGCCCATCTGAGCACCTACCTGCACTCAGACCCGTAGACTGATGTCCCCAGAGGTAAAAAGGAACGAACAGGCCCCTAGGCACTAATCGGATCCATTGCTTTGGTTTCCAGGAAACTCTCCTCAGAGGCCTGGATTTCAATACCAGCATATGGCTGTTTCTTGACTCACCCATCAGAACAAATCTCATCTACACTTGGGAAACATGCACGTTGGAGCTGTGTCAAAGCCTCTGTTTAGGAGAACCCTTCAGGGCCCCAGGGCCACCGCTTCATTCCAAGGTCTCCATAGACACAAAAACATATTAGGACACATCCACAGGAGAGTCCATTTCAACTCAGCCTCCTCGGTTGCCCCCCACATCCAGCAGATCTAACCTGTCTTGTTGCTTGGAGACAATTGGAATGCGAGGTGGGCTACCCAGCCATCCATCCTTAGAACCCTGCTCGGAATCGTTGGCCTGGAGCCAACCATCAGGTCTCAATTGTCCTGCAGAAGAATCTTTGCAGTTTGGAGCTTCTCACAACTCCCATCGTGGGAAAACCCCCATGTCCTCGTGATCCAACCCCCTTCAAGAAAGGGCCATCAGGGCAGAAAGTCCAACCTGAGCGATCGTCTGATCCTTGCCCTGACTTCAGATGCACGAGATCTCTATTGAGGTCTGTAGATTGTGCCTGCCATATCCTCACCCAGAAACCTAGGCCTAGCTTGGGTTCTCAGACTCCGTCCTCAGACTACTGGCCCACAAGCCCTCCAGTTTGGCAATCCAGAACTACAATGCCGCACTCTGCCTGCCCTACAGAAGTAAAACATTGCCCTCAGGGCTACCCCGTAACCCCAAATGAGGATCAACCTGCACGCCATACGGCTGTACCCCAAACATATAGGCTGACCTGGGCACTATTTCCCCTTCTGACCCAGCCTGAGCCTGGACCTCCTGGTCCCACCCAGACAGCTGGCCGCACACTGAGCACATCGGACCCGCCATGGCCTTAGGTCGTCATCTCTTCCCAACTTCGGTTTTCAGGCTCCAGAACCTAGACCTTATCTCCAACCACTGCCCAGGGTTGAAAATGATGCAGAAATCAGAACTCTTTCCCCATGGCAAGAAACCTTGTGGTTGGCATGTTGTCCAACGTTCAGTGTAGTTGAAACAAGCGTGGCCCATGAGGCCCAGCCCATGCTTGCGGGCCACATTGGTCACAAACACACATTGTGACCCTCAGCCTGAGCCCAGTCCTCAGGTAAGGCCTCTCAGGGCCTATATGAAGAGACAGCATATTGGGCTTGCCATGCCCCTAGGCCCCAATTTTTAACCATAGTTCGGGGTGTCCCTTCACTCTTCCCCTGGGCTCTGCTTTGGAATTCCTCTTTTGGTGGGACACCAGAGGTAACAAACCTGAAAGGAGTCCTCCCATCCCACAGATTGACGAAAAACATTTGGGATCGGGCCAAATCCAGAGAGAGGAAGATTCGTCCATGGCCCATGAGACCTCCCCAACATTCCACGGCCATCGCTGAAACAAAATCCAGAGGTAAAAGCCTGAGCAAGCGACTCAGACTCGCTCATTCTTCATATCCTGAAGAGTTCTTCTCATGGTTTGTAGATCGGGCGTGCCATACCTACGTCCCCAAACTTAAGCTGAGTTTGTGTTTTCAGTCTTCTGTCCTCAAAGTCCTGGGCCACACTCCCTCCAGGCTGGGGCCCCTGGAGCCACACATTAGGACTGCCCCCACCCAATCCATGGGAATTCTGCCCATTCCATTGTCAAAAATCATACAAATTAGGAGAACCCTCCAAAGTCCCTGAGGCCATCCCAATAGTGTAGGTCGCCCGGGACAAAAAAGGGCGGTTGATACCAGCTGAGCATCTTCCTCCACTCATCTACCTCCACTCATACCAAGAAGATTGAACCAGACAGGACCCGAGGCCATTATCGGATCCATTGCTTTGGTTTACAGGCATGTCTCCTCAAAAGCCTGGATTCCAATACCAGCAGAGGGGATTTCCTGAGGCACCCATCAGAACAAATCTCGTCTCCACAAGGAAACTTGTGCATGGGAGCTATGCCAAAGCTTAGGAGAATACTTCAGGGTCCCGGTGCCACCTCCCCATTCCAAGGCCCTCATGGACACAAACACACGTTAGGTCCCATCCTCTGGAAAGTGCATTTCAACTCAGCCACCCCGGTTGCTCCCGCAGATCCATTAGATCTAAACTGTCTTGTTGCTAGGAGACAATTGGAAGGCGAGGCGGACTTCCCAGGCATCCATCCTCGAACGGTGCTCTGGAGTCATTCCATATGGGATGTCCTGGAGCTGTCCAACAGGTCTCAATTGTCCCGCAGGAGGAATCCTTGAAGGGGGCATCCCACATCTCCCAACGTGGAAAACCTCCATGGCCTCGAGATTCCGCTCCCTTCATGAAGGGGCCGTCATGCACAGAAACTCCAACCTGAGCCAACGTCGGATCCTCGCCCTGACTTCAGATGCATGAGATATTGGTTCAGATCTGCAGGGGGTACCTGCCGTGCCCTCACCCTGAATCCGAAGTCTAGCTTGTGTTCTCAGACTTCCGTCCTCACTCTCCTGGCCCCGAAGCCCTCAAGTTTGGCAATTCCGGACCGACAATGAAGCACTCTGCCTGCCCTCTAGAAAAAATATATTGCCTAATGAGCAGCCCAGGCAGCTTAAATGAAGATAAACCTACACGGCACTCGAATGTACCCAAATTATATAGTCTAACCTGGGCACTAATGCAGTGTCTGACACAACCTGAGCCCGGACCTGCTGACCAACACCCAGACAGCTGACCGCACGCTGAGCACATCAGACCCGCCATGGCCTTAGGTCATCATCTCTTCCCTACCTCAGTTTTCAGGCTTCAGAACCTAGACCTTATCTCCAAACACTGCCCACGGGTGACTGTGATGCAGAAATCAGAACTCTTCCTGACCCATGGCAAGAAACCTTGTGGTTGGCATGTTGTCCAACGTTCAGTGTAGGAGAAACCAGCATTCAACCTGAGGCCCCGCCCATTCTTGAGTGCGAGGAGAGCATAAACACGCATTGTGACCTCAGCGTGAGTCCTGTCCTCTAGTAAGTCCTCTCAGTGGCTGGACCTTTAGATGTCATAATGGGCTTGACATGTCCCTAGTCCCCAATTTTTAACCAGATTTCTGGTTGTCCAGTCGCCCCACCCCAGGGCTCTACTCTGGAATCCCTCATTTGGTGGGACATCTGAGGTTGAAAAACAAAATGAAACAAATCGACAACAACAACCAAAAAACGGACTTCTTCCATCCCCAGAATGACCCCAAACTCTTTGGACGGGACCGAACCCCCAGAGAGTAAGACTCGTCCATTTCCCATGAAGTCACCCGGCAATTTCACGACCATGAGTGACACGATATCCAGAGACAAAAACTTGAGCAAGAGCCTCACACTCGCCCTTTTTTCATATCCCGAAGAGTTCTCCTCATGGTCTGTAGATCAGTCCTGCCATACCTATGACCCAAAACATAAGCCGAGTTTGTATTTTCAGACAACTGTCCAAACAGCTCTGGCCTACACACCCTACAGGCTCAGGGCCCTGGAGCCAAACCTGAGGACTGTACTTGCCCTCTCCAAGGGAATTGTATGTGCCCATTCCAATGGCCACAACCCTACTAGTAGGATAACCTCCAAAGTCCCTGAGGCCATCCCAAGAGTTGTGGCTTCCCAGGACAAACAGGGGCAATCTGAGCCCATCTGAGCACCTACCTGCACTGAGACCCGTAGACTGATGTCCCCAGAGGTAAAAAGGAACGAACAGGCCCCTAGAAACTAATCGGATCCATTGCTTTGGTTTCCAGGCTTCTCTCCTCAGAGGCCTGGATTTCAATACCAGCATATGGCTGTTTCTTGACTCACCCATCAGAACAAATCTCATCTACACATGGGAAACATGCACGTTGGAGCTGTGTCAAAGCCTCTGTTTAGGAGAACCCTTCAGGGCCCCAGGGCCACCGCTTCATTCCAAGGTATCCATAGACACAAAAACATATTAGGACACATCCACAGGAGAGTCCATTTCAACTCAGCCTCCTCGGTTGCCCCCCACATCCAGCAGATCTAACCTGTCTTGTTGCTTGGAGACAATTGGAATGCGAGGTGGGCTACCCAGCCATCCATCCTTAGAACCCTGCTCGGAATCGTTGGCCTGGAGCCAACCAACAGGTCTCAATTGTCCTGCAGAAGAATCTTTGCAGTTTGGAGCTTCTCACAACTCCCATCGTGGGAAAACCCCCATGTCCTCGTGATCCAACCCCCTTCAAGAAAGGGCCATCAGGGCAGAAAGTCCAACCTGAGCGATCGTCTGATCCTTGCCCTGACTTCAGATGCACGAGATCTCTATTGAGGTCTGTAGATTGTGCCTGCCATATCCTCACCCAGAAACCTAGGCCTAGATTGGGTTCACAGACTCCGTCCTCAGACTACTGGCCCACAAGCCCTCCAGTTGGGCAATCCAGAACTACAATGCCGCACTCTGCCTGCCCTACAGAAGTAAAACATTGCCCTCAGGGCTACCCCGAAATCCCAAATGAGGATCAACCTGCACGCCAATCGGCTGTACCCCAAACATATAGGCTGACCTGGGCACTATTTCCCCTTCTGACCCAGCCTGAGCCTGGACCTCTGGTCCCACCCAGACAGCTGGGCGCACACTGAGCACATCGGAACCGCCATGGCCTTAGGTCGTCCTCTCTTCCCAACTGCGGTTTTCAGGCTCCAGAACCTAGACCTTATCTCCAACCACTGCCCAGGGTTGAAAATGATGCAGAAATCAGAACTCTTTCCCCATGGCAAGAAACCTTGTGCTTGGCATGTAGTCCAACGTTCAGTGTAGTTGAAACAAGCGTGGCCCATGAGGCCCAGCCCATGCTTGCGGGCCACATTGGTCACAAACACACATTGTGACCCTCAGCCTGAGCCCAGTCCTCAGGTAAGGCCTCTCAGGGCCTATATGAAGAGACAGCATATTGGGCTTGCCATGCCCCTAGGCCCCAATTTTTAACCATAGTTCGGGGTGTCCCTTCACTCTTCCCCAGGGCTCTGCTTTGGAATTCCTCTTTTGGTGGGACACCTGAGGTAACAAACCTGAAAGGAGTCCTCCCATCCCACATATTGACGAAAAACAATTGGGATCGGACCAAATCCACAGAGAGGAAGATTCGTCCATGGCCCATGAGACCTCCCCAACATTCCACGGCCATCGTTGAAACAAAATCCAGAGACAAAAGCCTAAGCAAGCGCCTCAGACTCGCTCATTCTTCATATCCTGAAGAGTTCTTCTCATGGTTTGTAGATCGGGCGTGCCATACCTACGTCCCCAAACTTAAGCTGAGTTTGTGTTTTCAGTCTTCTGTCCTCAAAGTCCTGGGCCACACTCCCTCAAGGCTGGGGGCCCTGGAGCCACCCATTAGGACTGCCCCCACCCAATCCATGGGAATTCTGCCCATTCCATTGTCAAAAATCGTACAAATTAGGAGAACCCTCCAAAGTCCCTGAGGCCATCCCAATAGTGTAGGTCGCCCAGGACAAAAAAAGGGCCGTTGATACCGGCTGAGCATCTACCTCCACTCATCTACCTCCACTCATACCAAGAAGATTGAACCAGACAGGACCCGAGGCCATTATCGGATCCATTGCTTTGGTTTACAGGCATGTCTCCTCAAAAGCCTGGATTCCAATACCAGCAGAGGGGATTTCCTGAGGCACCCATCAGAACAAATCTCGTCTCCACAAGGAAACTTGTGCATGGGAGCTATGCCAAAGCTTAGGAGAATACTTCAGGGTCCCGGTGCCACCTCCCCATTCCAAGGCCCTCATGGACACAAACACACGTTAGGACCCATCCTCTGGAAAGTGCATTTCAACTCAGCCACCCCGGTTGCTCCCGCAGATCCATTAGATCTAAACTGTCTTGTTGCTAGGAGACAATTGGAAGGCGAGGCAGACTTCCCAGGCATCCATCCTCGAACGGTGCTCTGGAGTCATTCCATATGGGATGTCCTGGAGCTGTCCATCAGGTCTCAATTGTCCCGCAGAAGGAATCCTTGAAGGGGGCATCCCACATCTCCCAACGTGGAAAACCTCCATGGCCTCGAGATTCCGCTCCCTTCATGAAGGGGCCGTCATGCACAGAAACTCCAACCTGATCCAACGTCGGATCCTCGCCCTGACTTCAGATGCATGAGATATTGGTTCAGATCTGCAGGGGGTACCTGCCGTGCCCTCACCCTGAATCCGAAGTCTAGCTTGTGTTCTCAGACTTCCGTCCTCACTCTCCTGGCCCCGAAGCCCTCAAGTGTGGCAATTCCGGACAGACAATGAAGCACTCTGCCTGCCCTCTAGAAAAAATATATTGCCTAATGAGCAGCCCAGGCAGCTTAAATGAAGATAAACCTACACGGCACTCGAATGTACCCAAATTATATAGTCTAACCTGGGCACTAATGCAGTGTCTGACACAACCTGAGCCCGAACCTGCTGACCAACACCCAGACAGCTGACCGCACGCTGAGCACATCAGACTCGCCATGGCCTTAGGTCATCATCTCTTCCCTACCTCAGATTTCAGGCTTCAGAACCTAGACCTTATCTCCAATCACTGCCCACGGGTGACTGTGATGCAGAAATCAGAACTCTTCCTGACCCATGGCAAGAAACCTTGTGGTTGGCATGTTGTCCAACGTTCAGTGTAGGAGAAACAAGCATTCTCCCTGAGGCCCCGCCCATTCTTGAGTGCGAGGAGAGCATAAACACGCATTGTGACCTCAGCGTGAGTCCTGTCCTCTAGTAAGTCCTCTCAGTGGCTGGACCATTAGATGTCATAATGGGCTTGACATGTCCCTAGTCCCCAATTTTTAACCAGATTTCTGGTTGTCCAATCGCCCCACCCCAGGGCTCTCCTCTGGAATCCCTCATTTGGTGGGACATCTGAGGTTGAAAAACAAAATGAAACAAATCGACAACAACAACAAAAAAACGGACTACTTCCATCCCCAGAATGACCCCAAACTCTTTGGACGGGACCGAACCCCCAGAGAGTAAGACTCGTCCATTTCCCATGAAGTCACCCGGCAATTTCACGACCATGAGTGACACGATATCCAGAGACAAAAACTTGAGCAAGAGCCTCACACTCGCCCTTTTTTCATATCCCGAAGTGTTCTCCTCATGGTCTGTAGATCAGTCCTGCCATACCTATGACCCAAAACATAAGCCGAGTTTGTGTTTTCAGACAACTGTCCAAACAGCTCTGGCCTACACACCCTACAGGCTCAGGGCCCTGGAGCCAAACCTGAGGACTGTACTTGCCCTCTCCAAGGGAATTGTATGTGCCCATTCCAATGGCCACAACCCTACTAGTAGGATAACCTCCAAAGTCCCTGAGGCCATCCCAAGAGTTGTGGCTTCCCAGGACAAACAGGGGCAATCTGAGCCCATCTGAGCACCTACCTGCACTGAGACCCGTAGACTGATGTCCCCAGAGGTAAAATGGTACGAACAGGCCACTAGGCACTAATCGGATCCATTGCTTTGGTTTCCAGGCTTCTCTCCTCAGAGGCCTGGATTTCAATACCAGCATATGGCTGTTTCTTGACTCACCCATCAGAACAAATCTCATCTACACATGGGAAACATGCACGTTGGAGCTGTGTCAAAGCCTCTGTTTAGGAGAACCCTTCAGGGCCCCAGGGCCACCGCTTCATTCCAAGGTATCCATAGACACAAAAACATATTAGGACACATCCACAGGAGAGTCCATTTCAACTCAGCCTCCTCGGTTTCCCCCCACATCCAGCAGATCTAACCTGTCTTGTTGCTTGGAGACAATTGGAATGCGAGGTGGGCTACCCAGCCATCCATCCTTAGAACCCTGCTCGGAATCGTTGGCCTGGAGCCAACCAACAGGTCTCAATTTTCCTGCAGAAGAATCTTTGCAGTTTGGAGCTTCTCACAACTCCCATCGTGGGAAAACCCCCATGTCCTCGTGATCCAACCCCCTTCAAGAAAGGGCCATCAGGGCAGAAAGTCCAACCTGAGCGATCGTCTGATCCTTGCCCTGACTTCAGATGCACGAGATCTCGATTGAGGTCTGTTGACTGTGCCTGCCATATCCTCACCCAGAAACCTAGGCCTAGCTTGGGTTCTCAGACTCCGTCCTCAGACTACTGGCCCACAAGCCCTCCAGTTTGGCAATCCAGAACTACAATGCCGCACTCTGCCTGCCCTACAGAAGTAAAATATTGCCCTCAGGGCTACCCCGAAACCCCAAATGAGGATCAACCTGCAGGCCATTCGGCTGTACCCCAAACATATAGGCTGACCTGGGCACTATTTCCCCTTCTGACCCAGCCTGAGCCTGGACCTCCTGGTCCCACCCAGACAGCTGGACGCACACTGAGCACATCGGACCCGCCATGGCCTTAGGTCGTCATCTCTTCCCAACTGCGGTTTTCAGGCTCCAGAACCTAGACCTTATCTCCAACCACTGCCCAGGGTTGAAAATGATGCAGAAATCAGAACTCTTTCCCCATGGCAAGAAACCTTGTGGTTGGCATGTTGTCCAACGTTCAGTGTAGTTGAAACAAGCGTGGCCCATGAGGCCCAGCCCATGCTTGCGGGCCACATTGGTCACAAACACACATTGTGACCCTCAGCCTGAGCCCAGTCCTCAGGTAAGGCCTCTCAGGGCCTATATGAAGAGACAGCATATTGGGCTTGCCATGCCCCTAGGCCCCAATTTTTAACCATAGTTCGGGGTGTCCCTTCACTCTTCCCCAGGGCTCTGCTTTGGAATTCCTCTTTTGGTGGGACACCTGAGGTAACAAACCTGAAAGGAGTCCTCCCATCCCACATATTGACGAAAAACAATTGGGATCGGACCAAATCCACAGAGAGGAAGATTCGTCCATGGCCCATGAGACCTCCCCAACATTCCACGGCCATCGTTGAAACAAAATCCAGAGACAAAAGCCTAAGCAAGCGCCTCAGACTCGCTCATTCTTCATATCCTGAAGAGTTCTTCTCATGGTTTGTAGATCGGGCGTGCCATACCTACGTCCCCAAACTTAAGCTGAGTTTGTGTTTTCAGTCTTCTGTCCTCAAAGTCCTGGGCCACACTCCCTCAAGGCTGGGGGCCCTGGAGCCACCCATTAGGACTGCCCCCACCCAATCCATGGGAATTCTGCCCATTCCATTGTCAAAAATCGTACAAATTAGGAGAACCCTCCAAAGTCCCTGAGGCCATCCCAATAGTGTAGGTCGCCCAGGACAAAAAAAGGGCCGTTGATACCGGCTGAGCATCTACCTCCACTCATCTACCTCCACTCATACCAAGAAGATTGAACCAGACAGGACCCGAGGCCATTATCGGATCCATTGCTTTGGTTTACAGGCATGTCTCCTCAAAAGCCTGGATTCCAATACCAGCAGAGGGGATTTCCTGAGGCACCCATCAGAACAAATCTCGTCTCCACAAGGAAACTTGTGCATGGGAGCTATGCCAAAGCTTAGGAGAATACTTCAGGGTCCCGGTGCCACCTCCCCATTCCAAGGCCCTCATGGACACAAACACACGTTAGGACCCATCCTCTGGAAAGTGCATTTCAACTCAGCCACCCCGGTTGCTCCCGCAGATCCATTAGATCTAAACTGTCTTGTTGCTAGGAGACAATTGGAAGGCGAGGCAGACTTCCCAGGCATCCATCCTCGAACGGTGCTCTGGAGTCATTCCATATGGGATGTCCTGGAGCTGTCCATCAGGTCTCAATTGTCCCGCAGAAGGAATCCTTGAAGGGGGCATCCCACATCTCCCAACGTGGAAAACCTCCATGGACTCGAGATTCCGCTCCCTTCATGAAGGGGCCGTCATGCACAGAAACTCCAACCTGATCCAACGTCGGATCCTCGCCCTGACTTCAGATGCATGAGATATTGGTTCAGATCTGCAGGGGGTACCTGCCGTGCCCTCACCCTGAATCCGAAGTCTAGCTTGTGTTCTCAGACTTCCGTCCTCACTCTCCTGGCCCCGAAGCCCTCAAGTGTGGCAATTCCGGACCGACAATGAAGCACTCTGCCTGCCCTCTAGAAAAAATATATTGCCTAATGAGCAGCCCAGGCAGCTTAAATGAAGATAAACCTACACGGCACTCGAATGTACCCAAATTATATAGTCTAACCTGGGCACTAATGCAGTGTCTGAAACAACCTGAGCCCGAACCTGCTGACCAACACCCAGACAGCTGACCGCACGCTGAGCACATCAGACTCGCCATGGCCTTAGGTCATCATCTCTTCCCTACCTCAGATTTCAGGCTTCAGAACCTAGACCTTATCTCCAATCACTGCCCACGGGTGACTGTGATGCAGAAATCAGAACTCTTCCTGACCCATGGCAAGAAACCTTGTGGTTGGCATGTTGTCCAACGTTCAGTGTAGGAGAAACAAGCATTCTCCCTGAGGCCCCGCCCATTCTTGAGTGCGAGGAGAGCATAAACACGCATTGTGACCTCAGCGTGAGTCCTGTCCTCTAGTAAGTCCTCTCAGTGGCTGGACCATTAGATGTCATAATGGGCTTGACATGTCCCTAGTCCCCAATTTTTAACCAGATTTCTGGTTGTCCAGTCGCCCCACCCCAGGGCTCTCCTCTGGAATCCCTCATTTGGTGGGATATCTGAGGTTGAAAAACAAAATGAAACAAATCGACAACAACAACAAAAAAACGGACTACTTCCATCCCCAGAATGACCCCAAACTCTTTGGACGGGACCGAACCCCCAGAGAGTAAGACTCGTCCATTTCCCATGAAGTCACCCGGCAATTTCACGACCATGAGTGACACGATATCCAGAGACAAAAACTTGAGCAAGAGCCTCACACTCGCCCTTTTTTCATATCCCGAAGTGTTCTCCTCATGGTCTGTAGATCAGTCCTGCCATACCTATGACCCAAAACATAAGCCGAGTTTGTGTTTTCAGACAACTGTCCAAACAGCTCTGGCCTACACACCCTACAGGCTCAGGGCCCTGGAGCCAAACCTGAGGACTGTACTTGCCCTCTCCAAGGGAATTGTATGTGCCCATTCCAATGGCCACAACCCTACTAGTAGGATAACCTCCAAAGTCCCTGAGGCCATCCCAAGAGTTGTGGCTTCCCAGGACAAACAGGGGCAATCTGAGCCCATCTGAGCACCTACCTGCACTGAGACCCGTAGACTGATGTCCCCAGAGGTAAAAAGGTACGAACAGGCCACTAGGCACTAATCGGATCCATTGCTTTGGTTTCCAGGCTTCTCTCCTCAGAGGCCTGGATTTCAATACCAGCATATGGCTGTTTCTTGACTCACCCATCAGAACAAATCTCATCTACACATGGGAAACATGCACGTTGGAGCTGTGTCAAAGCCTCTGTTTAGGAGAACCCTTCAGGGCCCCAGGGCCACCGCTTCATTCCAAGGTATCCATAGACACAAAAACATATTAGGACACATCCACAGGAGAGTCCATTTCAACTCAGCCTCCTCGGTTGCCCCCCACATCCAGCAGATCTAACCTGTCTTGTTGCTTGGAGACAATTGGAATGCGAGGTGGGCTACCCAGCCATCCATCCTTAGAACCCTGCTCGGAATCGTTGGCCTGGAGCCAACCAACAGGTCTCAATTTTCCTGCAGAAGAATCTTTGCAGTTTGGAGCTTCTCACAACTCCCATCGTGGGAAAACCCCCATGTCCTCGTGATCCAACCCCCTTCAAGAAAGGGCCATCAGGGCAGAAAGTCCAACCTGAGCGATCGTCTGATCCTTGCCCTGACTTCAGATGCACGAGATCTCGATTGAGGTCTGTTGACTGTGCCTGCCATATCCTCACCCAGAAACCTAGGCCTAGCTTGGGTTCTCAGACTCCGTCCTCAGACTACTGGCCCACAAGCCCTCCAGTTTGGCAATCCAGAACTACAATGCCGCACTCTGCCTGCCCTACAGAAGTAAAATATTGCCCTCAGGGCTACCCCGAAACCCCAAATGAGGATCAACCTGCAGGCCATTCGGCTGTACCCCAAACATATAGGCTGACCTGGGCACTATTTCCCCTTCTGACCCAGCCTGAGCCTGGACCTCCTGGTCCCACCCAGACAGCTGGACGCACACTGAGCACATCGGACCCGCCATGGCCTTAGGTCGTCATCTCTTCCCAACTGCGGTTTTCAGGCTCCAGAACCTAGACCTTATCTCCAACCACTGCCCAGGGTTGAAAATGATTTAGAAATCAGAACTCTTTCCCCATGGCAAGAAACCTTGTGCTTGGCATGTTGTCCAACGTTCAGTGTAGTTGAAACAAGCGTGGCCCATGAGGCCCAGCCCATGCTTGCGGGCCACATTGGTCACAAACACACATTGTGACCCTCAGCCTGAGCCCAGTCCTCAGGTAAGGCCTCTCAGGGCCTATATGAAGAGACAGCATATTGGGCTTGCCATGCCCCTAGGCCCCAATTTTTAACCATTGTTCGGGTTGTCCCTTCACTCTTCCCCAGGGCTCTGCTTTGGAATTCCTCTTTTGGTGGGACACCTGAGGTAACAAACCTGAAAGGAGTCCTCCCATCCCACAGATTGACGAAAAACAATTGGGATCGGGCCAAATCCACAGAGAGGAAGATTCGTCCATGGCCCATGAGACCTCCCCAACATTCCACGGCCATCGCTGAAACAAATCCAGAGACAAAAGCCTGAGCAAGCTCCTCAGACTCGCTCATTCTTCATATCCTGAAGAGTTCTTCTCATGGTTTGTAGATTGGGCGTGCCATACCTATGTCCCCAAACGTAAGCTGAGTTTGTGTTTTCAGTCTTCTGTCCTCAAAGTCCTGGGCCACACTCCCTCCAGGCTGGGGCCCCTGGAGCCACACATTAGGAATGCCCCCAGCCATTCCATTGAAATTCTGCCCATTCCATTCTCAAAAATCGTACAAATTAGGAGAAACCTCCAAAGTCCCTGAGGCCATCCCAATAGTGTAGGTCGCCCAGGACAAAAAAAGGGCCGTTGATACCGGCTGAGCATCTACCTCCACTCATCTACCTCCACTCATACCAAGAAGATTGAACCAGACAGGACCCGAGGCCATATCGGATCCATTGCTTTGGTTTACAGGCATGTCTCCTCAAAAGCCTGGATTCCAATACCAGCAGAGGGGATTTCCTGAAGCACCCATCAGAACAAATCTCGTCTCCACAAGGAAACTTGTGCATGGGAGCTATGCCAAAGCTTAGGAGAATACTTCAGGGTCCCGGTGCCACCTCCCCATTCCAAGGCCCTCATGGACACAAACACACGTTAGGACCTATCCTCTGGAAAGTGCATTTCAACTCAGCCACACCGGTTGCTCCCGCAGATCCATTAGATCTAAACTGTCTTGTTGCTAGGAGACAATTGGAAGGCGAGGCGGACTTCCCAGGCATCCATCCTCGAATGGTGCTCTGGAGTCATTCCATATGGGATGTCCTGGAGCTGTCCAACAGGTCTCAATTGTCCCGCAGAAGGAATCCTTGAAGGGGGCATCCCACATCTCCCAACGTGGAAAACCTCCATGGCCTCGAGATTCCGCTCCCTTCATGAAGGGGCCGTCATGCACAGAAACTCCAACCTGAGCCAACGTCGGATCCTCGACCTGACTTCAGATGCATGAGATATTGGTTCAGATCTGCAGGGGGTACCTGCCGTGCCCTCACCCTGAATCCGAAGTCTAGCTTGTTTTCTCAGACTTCCGTCCTCACTCTCCTGGCCCCGAAGCCCTCATATTTGGCAATTCCGGACCGACAATGAAGCACTCTGCCTGCCCTCTAGAAAAAATATATTGCCTAATGAGCTGACCAGGCAGCTTAAATGAAGATAAAACTACACGGCACTCGAATGTACCCAAATTATATAGTCTAACCTGGGCACTAATGCACTGTCTGACACAACCTGAGCCCGGACCTGCTGACCAACACCCAGACAGCTGACTGCACCCTGAGCACATCAGACCCGCCCTGGCCTTAGGTCATCATCTCTTCCCTACCTCAGTTTTCAGGCTTCAGAACCTAGACTTTATCTCCAATCACTGCCCACGGGTGACTGTGATGCAGAAATCAGAACTCTTCCTGACCCATGGCAAGAAACCTTGTGGTTGGCATGTTGTCCAACGTTCAGTGTAGGAGAAAACAGCATTCACCCTGAGGCCCCGCCCATTCTTGAGTGCGACGAGAGCATAAACACGCATTGTGACCTCAGCATGAGTCCTGTCCTCTAGTAAGTCCTCTCAGTGGCTGGACCATTAGATGTCATAATGGGCTTGACATGTCCCTAGTCCCCAATTTTTAACCAGATTTCTGGTTGTCCAGTCGCCCCACCCCAGGGCTCTACTCTGGAATCCCTCATTTGGTGGGACATCTGAGGTTGAAAAACAAAATGAAACAAATCGACAACAACAACAAAAAAACGGATTTCTTCCCTCCCCAGAATGACCGCAATCTCTTTGGATGGGACCGAACCCCCAGAGAGTAAGAATCGTCCATTTCCCATGAAGTCACCCGGCAATTTCACGACCATGAGTGACACGATATCCAGAGACAAAAACTTGAACAAGAGCCTCACACTCGCCCTTTTTTCATATCGCGAAGTGTTCTCCTCATGGTCTGTAGATCAGTCCTGCCATACCTATGACCCAAAACATAAGCCGAGTTTGTGTTTTCAGACAACTGTCCAAACAGCTCTGGCCTACACACCCTACAGGCTCAGGGCCCTGGAGCCAAACCTGAGGACTGTACTTGCCCTCTCCAAGGGAATTGTATGTGCCCATTCCAATGGCCACAACCCTACTAATAGGATAACCTCCAAAGTCCCTGAGGCCATCCCAAGATTTGTGGCTTCCCAGGACAAACAGGGGCAATCTGAGCCCATCTGAGCACCTACCTGCACTCAGACCTGTAGACTGATGTCCCCAGAGGTAAAAAGGAACGAGCAGGCCCCTAGGCACTAATCGGATCCATTGCTTTGGTTTCCAGGAAACTCTCCTCAGAGGCCTGGATTTCAATACCAGCATATGGTTGTTTCTTGACTCACCCATCAGAACAAATCTCATCTACACTTGGGAAACATGCACGTTGGAGCTGTGTCAAAGCCTCTGTTTAGGAGAACCCTTCAGGGCCCCAGGGCCACCGCTTCATTCGAAGGTCTCCATAGACACAAAAACATATTAGGACACACCCACAGGAGAGTCCATTTCAACTCAGCCTCCTCGGTTGCCCGCCACATGCAGCAGATCTAACCTGTCTTGTTGCTTGGAGCCAATTGGAATGCGAGGTGGGCTACCCAGCCATCCATCCTTAGAACCCTGCTCGGAATCGTTGGACTGGAGCCAACCAACAGGTCTCAATTGTCCTGCAGAAGAATCTTTGCAGTTTGGAGCTTCTCACAACTCCCATCGTGGGTAAACCCCCATGTCCTCGTGATCCAACCCCCTTCAAGAAAGGGCCATCAGGGCAGAAAGTCCAACCTGATCCTTGCCCTGACTTCAGATGCACGAGATCTCGATTGAGGTCTCTAGATTGTGCCTGCCATATCCTCACCCAGAAACCTAGGCCTAGCTTGGGTTCTCAGACTCCGTCCTCAGACTACTGGCCCACAAGCCCTCCAGTTTGGCAATCCAGAACTACAATGCCGCACTCTGCCTGCCCTACAGAAGTAAAACATTGCCCTCAGGGCTACCCCGAAACCCCAAATGAGGATCAACCTGCACGCCATTCGGCTGTACCCCAAACATATAGGCTGACCTGGGCACTATTTCCCCTTCTGACCCAGCCTGAGCCTGGACCTCCTGGTCCCACCCAGACAGCTGGCCGCACACTGAGCACATCGGACCCGCCATGGCCTTAGGTCGTCATCTCTTCCCAACTGCGGTTTTCAGGCTCCAGAACCTAGACCTTATCTCCAACCACTGCCCAGGGTTGAAAATGATGCAGAAATCAGAACTCTTACCCCATGGCAAGAAACCTTGTGCTTGGCATGTTGTCCAACGTTCAGTGTAGTTGAAACAAGCGTGGCCCATGAGGCCCAGCCCATGCTTGCGGGCCACATTGGTCACAAACACACATTGTGACCCTCAGCCTGAGCCCAGTCCTCAGGTAAGGCCTCTCAGGGCCTATATGAAGAGACAGCATATTGGGCTTGCCATGCCCCTAGGCCCCAATTTTTAACCATAGTTCGGGGTGTCCCTTTACTCTTCCCCAGGGCTCTGCTTTGGAATTCCTCTTTTGGTGGGACACCAGAGGTAACAAACCTGAAAGGAGTTCTCCCATCCCACAGATTGACTGTGGCAACCCGTTGCCGCCATTACAAGATGGCGCTGGAGAGCCTCGTAAACAAGTGGTTGGACGCGTGGCCTTAAGCTTATTCTGCCCAGCAACAAGGCTGACCTACCATAGTGAGCCACGTACCCCAGAATGAGACACGCCCCAGCTAGCCTGTATATATGCGCAGCCCTGGCTCTACCCAGGCGCTTCCTGCTTCCATCACCCTACAAACCTCAACCAAGTGCACTTCAATAAAGCGTGATAGAGAAGAATCCTGTGTCGGTGGTCTTCCTTCCTCGCGGGCGAGCGTTGGCGGGCCACAGCTGGTGCCGAAAACCCGGGATAGTTCGGCGGACACCGCGGGGAGCCTAGAAAGGATTCAGAACTCTACATGCGAAGTGGTCGGCGCCAGTAAGTATTCCCCGGTATGTTATTTTGGACACTTGAGCCTTGGGTAGCTGCTATAGCTATAATTGTCCTTGCAGTTGTAGCCTTGCTTTTTTGCTTTTGGATACGTGAGTGCAAATATCCAGACTTCGTGAGCCCCATACAGGCACATGCGTGCTTACGGGACGGAAAACACGTAGAGCATCTGAAAAGGGGCAGGCGTGCTTTAGCGGAACATCAGGACAGCCTTTCGGAATCAAGTAGTATAAAGGAAGGGGGAAACAAAAAACAAATGAAGAAGTCAGAAAAGGGATATAAAAGAGGAAGTGAAAAACAAAAGGAAACAGATGATAAAAGTAAGCACAAAGGACATAAGGCAACCGCTCCCAGTGCACCCATCTACCCGAGTTTAGATGAGTTCTATGAGGAATTCGCCGCTCTCAGTGTAAAGCAAGAGAGGGACTCGGGAGATGACTCACTAACGGAGGACGAGGAGGAGGAGTTAGAGGAAGAGGCGGCTAGATATGAGGAGGAGCGATACGGACTGCCGCCTCCGGCAAGAGCTCCGCCTCCGCCTTATCCAGGCAAGCAGAACGGAGGGGCCCATAGGCTCTCTCGAAAAACGCTCAGATGCCTTGCCGAGTTCACCCCGCTGGACGCTGTTGCGTTCCCTGTCTTTGAAAACCAAAACCAGCAAAGATATCATGAGCCCATACCCTACAAACAGTTGAAGGACTTAGTAGAGGCCGCCCGTACTTGGGGGCCCAATGCACAGTATACGTTAATTTTACTGGATAGGATCACCACCGCAGCCCTGACACCAAATGATTGGTGGGAGATAGCTCGAGCGTGCCTAAACACAGGACAGTATCTAGACTATAGAGCAGTGGTTACAGAAGCCGCGCATAATCAGGCGCGAGTGAATGCTCGTACACCAAACACAGCACCCTGGACTGCTGATATGCTACTGGGGCAGGGACAGTGGGCTGATAACCAGACGGCCTTCCCGGTGCCTGTTTATCAGCAGATCGTAGAAATATTTAAAAGAGCATGGAGGATGATACCTAAACGGAGAGAGGTATCAGGAAACCTGACTAAGATAATCCAAGGACCGAATGAGCCTTTTTCAGATTTTGTGGCTAGAATGATAGAGGCAGCTGGAAAAATTTTTGGAGACGCTCAGGAGGCCATGCCTCTAGTGCAACAGCTTGTTTATGAGCAATGCACTAAGGATTGCCAGCGAGCGATCACACCATGGAAAGGAAAAGGTTTAGATGCGTGGCTAAAGGCCTGCAGAGAGATAGGAGGACCACTCACCAATGAAGGACTGGCCAGAGCTATGATAGCGGCTACTAAGCACGGGAGACGTGATGGCTGCTTCATTTGCGGACAGCCGGGACACGTAAAGAGAAACTGTCCTAACAAGGAAGGCTTTAGGGCAAAGGGACCAAATACCAAGCAGCCAGGGACATGCCCAAGATGCAAGAAGGGGAAACATTGGGCCAATGAGTGTAGATCCACAAAAGACATTAATGGACAACCTATAAATAACCCATATGTCCCGGAGTCAAAAAACATGCAGAGGGGCCCACGCCCTCAGGGCCCGAAAATATATGGGGCGTTTCAGGAGGGGATCCTTCAGCCGCCGAGAGCACCCGACGAGCCACGACAGGCTCCGCGGGGCTGGACCTCTGCGCCACCGCCGGACTGGTTTTAACCCCTCGTATGGGTATACAAGCGGTTCCTACTGACATGTCAGGACCTCTTCCTGTAGGCTCGGCTGGGCTGGTTTTAGGCCGATCATCCAGCACCATGAGGGGCTTATTGGTCCTCCCCGGGATCATTGACCCAGACTATCAGGGTACAATTAGGGTTATGTGTCACTCACCTTTTGGCATTGTCTCCATTGCCCCTGGGGACAGAATAGCCCAGCTGGTAGTTCTCTCATCCTTACATGACCGTTTCCCCGCCCAAAATAAGGTCAGAGGAGATAAGGGCTTTGGATCCTCTGGAGTCGATATGGCCTACTTATCTTTGGAGCTAACAGGTCGCCCCATGTGTAGTTTGGAGATAGAAGGAAAGGCCTTCGCCGGTCTAATAGATACGGGGGCCGACCGAAGCGTCATGAGCCAACGATTCTGGCCAAGGAATTGGCCGCTGCAAAAGGCCTCTCAAACATTACAGGGGCTAGGCTATCAAAACACACCTGAGATTAGTGCAAAAACTCTACATTGGAGGATGGAAGGGAACAAAGGGACTTTTCAGCCGTTCGTACTGGACCTTCCCATCAATCTCTGGGGAAGAGATGTCCAGAGTCAATTAAATCTAATTCTGACTAATGAGGGAACGTATTCCAAACAGAGCAAAGATTTGATGATGAAACAAGGCTATATGCCAGGCAAAGGCCTAGGTAAATACTTGCAGGGAGAATCAGAGCTAGTCAGTCCTAGTTTGAAAAATGATAGAAAGGGATTGGGTTTTTCCTAGGGGCCACTGATGACTTTCTAAAAATTCCATGGAAAACAGATAAGCCCGTGTGGGTCAATCAGTGGCCCCTTTCAATAGAAAAGCTCCATGCGGCACATCAAATTATTGAAGAGCAACTGCAACTAGGGCATATTGAAACATCCACTTCCCCTTGGAATGCACCAATATTTGTAATAAAAAAGAAGTCAGGTAAGTGGAGACTGTTACATGATTTGCGAGCCATCAATGCGCAAATGGCTGTAATGGGGCCAGTGCAAAGAGGTCTCCCAACTCTTTCTGCCCTGCCTAAAGATTGGCCGGTATACACTGTGGACATTAAAGATTGCTTCTTCTCTATTCCATTACACCCGGAAGATAAGAAGCGTTTCGCCTTCACGGTCCCTTCCATAAATCATGAAAAACCTGACTGCCGTTTCCAATGGCGAGTCTTACCTCAGGGAATGGCCAACAGCCCTACTATGTGCCAGTTATATGTTAGCCATGCATTAGATCCAGTTAGGTGTGATTTCCCTGATGTCCGTGTGATACATTACATGGATGATATTCTCTTAGCTCACCCACGGAAGGAGACCCTTGATAAAGTGTTGATAGCGGTAGATCTAGCCTTGAGAAAAGCAGGACTTCTCATTGCCCCAGAAAAGATACAAAGGACTGAGATAGCTGAGTTCTTAGGGACACGTATCACAGCACAGCATGTGAGGCCTCAGAAGATAAAAATTGCCAAGACTTCCCTTAAGACATTAAATGACTTCCAAAAGCTGCTAGGGGATATCAATTGGGTAAGAAGCTATCTCCCGGTGACCAGGGATGAGTTGAGACCATTATTCCAGATCCTAGAAGGTGATCCTGATCTGAGTTCCCCTAGAACTCTGACACAGGAAGGCTTACGCGCCCTGGAACTGGTAGAAAAGGCGCTGGAGGGTGCACAGGTACAACGTGTCGACCCTCAGGTACCCCTAACTTATTGCATTCTCCCTACTGTAGGGAGCCCTACGGGGGTGTTTTGGCAATCGGCCCCAGTATGGTGGATACATGGACACTCACAAGGTCAACGTACCCTGCACTATTATCCTGAGGCCGTTGCCCATACTGCTCTAGTAGGCCTAAAATTCTCCATCACCACTTTTGGGTACCCACCGGATAAGTTAATCATACCTTATACCAAAGAACAAGTAGAAGTCCTAGCGGGCACGATGAATAATTGGGCTATCTTGATGGCAGCATACTCTGGGGAAATTGACAATCACTATCCTCAAGATAAGCTATTACAGTTCCTTTGTCAAAATGTGGCCTATTTTCCTAAGGTGACCTCCTCAAACCCTATCAAGGGCGCTATTCAGATTTTCACAGATGGATCAAAAACAGGTATAGGAGTTTACCAAGTTATGGGACATGATCCTGTCCGATTTCAATTTCGCCCTGGTACACCTCAGGTGACCGAGTGCCTAGTGGTTCTCGAGGTGTTTAAGGCCTTCTCATCAGTGCCTTTCAACCTTCTGTCTGACTCTTCCTATGTAGTTAATGCTGTCCGTCAGCTGGAAGTGACCACTTACATCAAGGAACAGAGCACTGTAGCCTCTATCTTTACTCAAATACAAAATTTAATATTCGGCCGTGATAAGCCCTTTTACATTGGACATATACGAGCCCACTCAGGCTTACCGGGCCCGTTGTCTACAGCCAATGAAGTGGTTGACAAACTCACCAGGGTATCCATGGTAATGGCGACACTAGACCCCGTGGCTCAAGCCACAGATTTTCATACAAAGTTTCATGTGCCAGCAGACACACTACGACTCCAATTCAAAATCACCCGAGAACAGGCTCGAACAATCGTTAAGTCTTGCAAATCCTGTGTTACTTATCTCCACCCACCACATATAGGAGTCAACCCTCGAGGTTTAAAACCTCTTACATTATGGCAGATGGATGTAACCCATTTCTCTGAGTTTGGCACTCAAAAATGGGTCCATGTGTCTGTAGATACTTACTCAGGTGTTGTGTTTGCATCAGCCCTGACAGGAGAGAAGGTTACTCATGTGAAAACGCACTGCTTGCAAGCCTGGGCGGCCTGGGGCAAACCCATGAACTTAAAAACTGATAATGGCCCTGCCTACACGGCAAAAGGCTTTAAATCCTTCTGTGCCCAGATGCAGGTCCAGCATACTACAGGATTGCCATATAATCCTCAAGGACAAGGCATTGTTGAGCGCGCTAACCGCACGCTTAAAGAACTAATACAAAAACAAAAAGGGGGAATAGAGGCGGTTATGACCCCTCGAGATCGCCTATCCCTAGCAATCTTTACTATCAATTTTTTAATTCTGGATGCCAATGGCAAAAGTGCGGCAGATAGACACGCAGAAGAGGCTGAGGCCATAAAGGAACGTGTAATGTGGAAAGATATCCTGGATAACAAATGGTATGGACCGGATCCCGTGATTAGGAGATCCAGGGGAGCTGTTTGTGTTTTTCCACAGGACCGCTCGGATCCGGTGTGGGTGCCATCACGACTGACGCGAAAGTTGGATGAAAGAACCGATGACAACACCAAAGAAGCAGACATGGACTCCAACCCTGGAGACGCTGATAGTGCTGATGATCTGCCTGACCAGAGTTGAGGGAGCTACCTTTTGGGCCGTTTCAAGAACATGGCCCATCCCCATGCCAGTCACAAACGCGACAAAAATATTACCCCATCTGTATGTTCCAGAATGTGTTTTTGATTTACCCTGTAAACAAATCAATAATAAGGTACAGCGTTATAACGCTACAAATTTCAACCTTCAAGGCACCTTGTGCTTTACCACTCTCGGAGTAGGAGTCATGGGCATGCTAATGTTTGCAGGACTACTGGTGGCTTTGTTCTTAATTCTGAGGGTAATGAGGGCTCGCAGAAGAGAGAAGGTGGCCATAGCGCGTGCCTTTGCCGCTATAGAGGCTGGAACATCTCCCCAAGCTTGGCTCAGCATGTTAAATGAAACATAGGCTGTGCTCTTGCACTCGGAGGGCTTTGAGTAGCCCATTGCACCCGAATAGAGACAACCTTGCATTTTCCGCGGGTGGTTTGCACCTAGGAGTGCACAGGGTGAGCCACCCTGAAAGTCATGAGTGTCTGCATACGGGTACCTCCGTTTCTCTCCCGTCCCTAGGCAAAGGAGGACATGTTTACTAGGGGACACTCCTCTGATTTTAGCCATGACTGCAAAATAAAAGAAAAAGGGGGAGATGTGGCAACCCGTTGCCGCCATTACAAGATGGCGCCGGAGAGCCTCGTAAACAAGTGGTTGGACGCGTGGCCTTAAGCTTATTCTGCCCAGCAACAAGGCTGACCTACCATAGTGAGCCACGTACCCCAGAATGAGACACGCCCCAGCTAGCCTGTATATATGCGCAGCCCTGGCTCTACCCAGGCGCTTCCTGCTTCCATCACCCTACAAACCTCAACCAAGTGCACTTCAATAAAGCGTGATAGAGAAGAATCCTGTGTCGGTGGTCTTCCTTCCTCGCGGGCGAGCGTTGGCGGGCCACAATTGACGAAAAACAATTGGGATCGGGCCAAATCCACAGAGAGGAAGATTCGTCCATGGCCCATGAGACCTCCCCAACATTCCACGGCCATCGCTGAAACAAAATCCAGAGACAAAAGCCTGAGCAAGCGACCCAGACTCGCTCATTCTTCATATCCTGAAGAGTTCGTCTCATGGTTTGTAGATCGGGCGTGCCATACCTACGTCCCCAAACTTAAGCTGAGTTTGTGTTTTCAGTCTTCTGTCCTCAAAGTCCTGGGCCACACTCCCTCCAGGCTGTGGCCCCTGGAGCCACACATTAGGACTGCCCCCACCCAATCCATGGGAATTCTGCCCATTCCATTGTCAAAAATCGTACAAATTAGGAGAACCCTCCAAAGTCCCTGATTCCATCCCAATAGTGTAGGTCGCCCGGGACAAAAAAGGGCGGTTGATACCGGCTGAGCATCTTCCTCCACTCATCTACCTCCACTCATACCAAGAAGATTGAACCAGACAGGACCCGAGGCCATTATCGGATCCATTGCTTTGGTTTACAGGCATGTCTCCTCAAAAGCCTGGATTCCAATACCAGCAGAGGGGATTTCCTGAGGCACCCATCAGAACAAATCTCGTCTCCACAAGGAAACTTGTGCATGGGAGCTATGCCAAAGCTTAGGAGAATACTTCAGGGTCCCGGTGCCACCTCCCCATTCCAAGGCCCTCATGGACACAAACACACATTAGGACCCATCCTCTGGAAAGTGCATTTCAACTCAGCCACCCCGTTGCTCCCGCAGATCCATTAGATCTAAACTGTCTTGTTGAAAGGAGACAATTGGAAGGCGAGGCGGACTTCCCAGGCATCCATCCTCGAATGGTGCTCTGGAGTCATTCCATATGGGATGTCCTGGAGCTGTCCAACAGGTCTCAATTGTCCCGCAGAAGGAATCCTTGAAGGGGGCATCCCACATCTTTCAACGTGGAAAAACTCCATGGCCTCGAGATTCCGCTCCCTTCATGAAGGGGCCGTCATGCACAGAAACTCCAACCTGAGCCAACGTCGGATCCTCGACCTGACTTCAGATGCATGAGATATTGGTTCAGATCTGCAGGGGGTACCTGCCGTGCCCTCACCCTGAATCCGAAGTCTAGCTTGTGTTCTCAGACTTCCGTCCTCACTCTCCTGGCCCCGAAGCCCTCATGTTTGGCAATTCCGGACCGACAATGAAGCACTCTGCCTGCCCTCTAGAAAAAATATATTGCCTAATGAGATGACCAGGCAGCTTAAATGAAGATAAACCTACAAGGCACTCGAATGTACCCAAATTATATAGTCTAACCTGGGCACTAATGCACTGTCTGACACAACCTGAGCCCGGACCTGCTGACCAACACCCAGACAGCTGACTGCATCCTGAGCACATCAGACCCGCCCTGGCCTTAGGTCATCATCTCTTCCCTACCTCAGTTTTCAGGCTTCAGAACCTAGACTTTATCTCCAATCACTGCCCACGGGTGACTGTGATGCAGAAATCAGAACTCTTCCTGACCCATGGCAAGAAACCTTGTGGTTGGCATGTTGTCCAACGTTCAGTGTAGGAGAAAACAGCATTCACCCAGAGGCCCCGCCCATTCTTGAGTGCGACGAGAGCATAAACACGCATTGTGACCTCAGCGTGAGTCCTGTCCTCTAGTAAGTCCTCTCAGTGGCTGGACCATTAGATGTCATAATGGGCTTGACATGTCCCTAGTCCCCAATTTTTAACCAGATTTCTGGTTGTCCAGTCGCCCCACCCCAGGGCTCTACTCTGGAATCCCTCATTTGGTGGGACATCTGAGGTTGAAAAACAAAATTATACAAATCGACAACAACAACAAAAAAACGGACTTCTTCCATCCCCAGAATGACCGCAAACTCTTTGGACGTAACCGAACCCCCAGAGAGTAAGTCTCGTCCATTTCCCATGAAGTCACCCGGCAATTTCACGACCATGAGTGACACGATATCCAGAGACAAAAACTTGAGCAAGAGCCTCACACTCGCCCTTTTTTCATATCCCGAAGTGTTCTCCTCATGGTCTGTAGATCAGTCCTGCCATACCTATGACCCAAAACATAAGCCGAGTTTGTGTTTTCAGACAACTGTCCAAACAGCTCTGGCCTACACACCCTACAGGCTCAGGGCCCTGGAGCCAAACCTGAGGACTGTACTTGCCCTCTCCAAGGGAATTGTATGTGCCCATTCCAATGGCCACAACCCTACTAATAGGATAACCTCCAAAGTCCCTGAGGCCATCCCAATAGTTGTGGCTTCCCAGGACAAACAGGGGGCAATCTGAGCCCATCTGAGCACCTACCTGCACTCAGACCCGTAGACTGATGTCCCCAGAGGTAAAAAGGAACGAACAGGCCCCTAGACACTAATCGGATCCATTGCTTTGGTTTCCATGTAACTCTCCTCAGAGGCCTGGATTTCAATACCAGCATATGGCTGTTTCTTGACTCACCCATCAGAACAAATCTCATCTACACTTGGGAAACCTGCACGTTGGAGCTGTGTCAAAGCCTCTGTTTAGGAGAACCCTTCAGGGCCCCAGGGCCACCGCTTCATTCCAAGGTCTCCATAGACACAAAAACATATTAGGACACATCCACAGGAGAGTCCATTTCAACTCAGCCTCCTCGGTTGCCCCCCACATCCAGCAGATCTAACCTCTCTTGTTGCTTGGAGACAATTGGAATGCGAGGTGGGCTACCCAGCCAACCATCCTTAGAACCCTGCTCGGAATCGTTGGCCTGGAGCCAACCAACAGGTCTCAATTGTCCTGCAGAAGAATCTTTGCAGTTTGGAGCTTCTCACAACTCCCATCGTGGGAAAACCCCCATGTCCTCGTGATCCAACCCCCTTCAAGAAAGGGCCATCAGGGCAGAAAGTCCAACCTGAGCGATCGTCTGATCCTTGCCCTGACTTCAGATGCACGAGATCTCGATTGAGGTCTGTTAACTGTGCCTGCCATATCCTCACCCAGAAACCTAGGCCTAGCTTGGGTTCTCAGACTCTGTCCTCAGACTACTGGCCCACAAGCCCTCCAGTTGGGCAATCCAGAACTACAATGCCACACTCTGCCTGCCCTACAGAAGTAAAACATTGCCCTCAGGGCTACCCCGAAACCCCAAATGAGGATCAACCTGCATGCCAATCGGCTGTACCCCAAACATATAGGCTGACCTGGGCACTATTTCCCCTTCTGATCCAGCCTGAGCCTGGACCTCCTGGTCCCACCCAGACAGCTGGCCGCACACTGAGCACATCGGACCCGCCATGGCCTTAGGTCGTCATCTCTTCCCAACTGCGGTTTTCAGGCTCCAGAACCTAGACCTTATCTCCAACCACTGCCCAGGGTTGAAAATGATGCAGAAATCAGAACTCTTTCCCCATGGCAAGAAACCTTGTGCTTGGCATGTTGTCCAACGTTCAGTGTAGTTGAAACAAGCGTGGCCCATGAGGCCCAGCCCATGCTTGCGGGCCACATTGGTCACAAACACACATTGTGACCCTCAGCCTGAGCCCAGTCCTCAGGTAAGGCCTCTCAGGGCCTATATGAAGAGACAGCATATTGGGCTTGCCATGCCCCTAGGCCCCCAATTTTAACCATAGTTCGGGGTGTCCCTTCACTCTTCCCCAGGGCTCTGCTTTGGAATTCCTCTTTTGGTGGGACACCAGAGGTAACAAACCTGAAAAGTGTCCTCCCATCCCACAGATTGACGAAAAACAATTGGGATCGGGCCAAATCCACAGAGAGGAAGATTCGTCCATGGCCCATGAGACCTCCCCAACATTCCACGGCCATCGCTGAAACAAAATCCAGAGACAAAAACCTGAGCAAACGCCTCAGACTCGCTCATTCTTCATATCCTGAAGAGTTCTTCTCATGGTTTGTAGATCGGGCGTGCCATACCTACGTCCCCAAACTTAAGCTGAGTTTGTGTTTTCAGTCTTCTGTCCTCAAAGTCCTGGGCCACACTCCCTCCAGGCTGGGGCCCCTGGAGCCACACATTAGGACTGCCCCCACCCAATCCATGGGAATTCTGCCCATTCCATTGTCAAAAATCGTACAAATTAGGAGAACCCTCCAAAGTCCCTGAGGCCATCCCAATAGTGTAGGTCGCCCGGGACAAAAAAGGGCGGTTGATACCAGCTGAGCATCTTCCTCCACTCATCTACCTCCACTCATACCAAGAAGATTGAAGCAGACAGGACCCGAGGCCATTATCGGATCCATTGCTTTGGTTTAGAGGCATGTCTCCTCAAAAGCCTGGATTCCAATACCAGCAGAGGGGATTTCCTGAGGCACCCATCAGAACAAATCTCGTCTCCACAAGGAAACTTGTGCATGGCAGCTATGCCAAAGCTTAGGAGAATACTTCAGGGTCCCGGTGCCACCTCCCCATTCCAAGGCCCTCATGGACACAAACACACATTCGGACCCATCCTCTGGAAAGTGCATTTCAACACAGCCACCCCGGTTGCTCCCGCAGATCCATTAGATCTAAACTGTCTTGTTGCTAGGAGCAATTGGAAGGCGAGGCGGACTTCCCAGGCATCCATCCTCGAACGGTGCTCTGGAGTCATTCCATATGGGATGTCCTGGAGCTGTCCAACAGGTCTCAATTGTCCCGCAGAAGGAATCCTTGAAGGGGGCATCCCACATCTCCCAACGTGGAAAACCTCCAAGGCCTCGAGATTCCGCTCCCTTCATGAAGGGGCCGTCATGCACAGAAACTCCAACCTGAGCCAACGTCGGATCCTCGCCCTGACTTCAGATGCATGACATATTGGTTCAGATCTGCAGGGGGTACCTGCCGTGCCCTCACCCTGAATCCGAAGTCTAGCTTGTGTTCTCAGACTTCCGTCCTCACTCTCCTGGCCCCGAAGCCCTCATGTTTGGCAATTCCGGACCGACAATGAAGCACTCTGCCTGCCCTCTAGAAAAAATATATTGACTAATGAGCTGACCAGGCAGCTTAAATGAAGACAAACCCACACGGCACTCGAATGTACCCAAATTATATAGTCTAACCTGGGCACTAATGCACTGTCTGACACAACCTGAGCCCGGACCTGCTGACCAACACCCAGACAGCTGACCGCACCCTGAGCACATCAGACCCGCCCTGGCCTTAGGTCATCATCTCTTCCCTACCTCAGTTTTCAGGCTTCAGAACCTAGACCTTATCTCCAATCACTGCCCACGGGTGACTGTGATGCAGAAATCAGAAATCCTCCTGACCCATGGCAAGAAACCTTGTGGTTGGCATGTTGTCCAACGTTCAGTGTAGGAGAAAACAGCATTCACCCTGAGGCCCCGCCCATTCTTGCGTGCGACGAGAGCATAAACACGCATTGTGACCTCAGCGTGAGTCCTGTCCTCTAGTAAGTCCTCTCAGTGGCTGGACCATTAGATGTCATAATGGGCTTGACATGTCCCTAGTCCCCAATTTTTAACCAGATTTCTGGTAGTCCAGTCGCCCCACCCAAGGGCTCTACTCTGGAATCCCTCATTTGGTGGGACATCTGAGGTTGAAAAACAAAATGAAACAAATCGACAACAACAACAAAAAAACGGACTTCTTCCATCCCCAGAATGACTGCAAACTCTTTGGACGGGACCGAACCCCCAGAGAGTAAGACTCGTCCATTTCCCATGATGTCACCCGGCAATTTCACGGCCATGAGTGACACGATATCCAGAGACAAAAACTTGAGCAAGAGCCTCACACTCGTCCTTTTTTCATATCCCAAAGTGTTCTCCTCATGGTCTGTAGATCAGTCCTGCCATACCTATGACCCAAAACATAAGCCGAGTTTGTGTTTTCAGACAACTGTCCAAACAGCTCTGGCCTACACACCCTACAGGCTCAGGGCCCTGGAGCCAAACCTGAGGACTGTACTTGCCCTCTCCAAGGGAATTGTATGTGCCCATTCCAATGGCCACAACCCTACTAATAGGATAACCTCCAAAGTCCCTGAGGCCATCCCAAGATTTGTGGCTTCCCAGGACAAACAGGGGCAATCTGAGCCCATCTGAGCACCTACCTGCACTCAGACCTGTAGACTGATGTCCCCAGAGGTAAAAAGGAACGAGCAGGCCCCTAGGCACTAATCGGATCCATTGCTTTGGTTTCAAGGAAACTCTCCTCAGAGGCCTGGATTTCAATACCAGCATATGGCTGTTTCTTGACTCACCCATCAGAACAAATCTCATCTACACTTGGGAAACCTGCACGTTGGAGCTGTGTCAAAGCCTCTGTTTAGGAGAACCCTTCAGGGCCCCAGGGCCACCGCTTCATTCGAAGGTCTCCATAGACACAAAAACATATTAGGACACACCCACAGGAGAGTCCATTTCAACTCAGCCTCCTCGGTTGCCCGCCACATGCAGCAGATCTAACCTGTCTTGTTGCTTGGAGACAATTGGAATGCGTGGTGGGCTACCCAGCCATCCATCCTTAGAACCCTCTCGGAATCGTTGGACTGGAGCCAACCAACAGGTCTCAATTGTCCTGCAGAAGAATCTTTGCAGTTTGGAGCTTCTCACAACTCCCATCGTGGGAAAACCCCCATGTCCTCGTGATCCAACCCCCTTCAAGAATGGGCCATCAGGGCAGAAAGTCCAACCTGAGCGATCGTCTGATCCTTGCCCTGACTTCAGATGCACGAGATCTCTATTGAGGTCTGTAGATTGTGCCTGCCATATCCTCACCCAGAAACCTAGGCCTAGCTTGGGTTCTCAGACTCCGTCCTCAGACTACTGGCCCACAAGCCCTCCAGTTGGGCAATCCAGAACTACAATGCCGCACTCTGCCTGCCCTACAGAAGTAAAACATTGCCCTCAGGGCTACCCCGAAACCCCAAATGAGGATCAACCTGCACGCCATTCGGCTGTACCCCAAACATATAGGCTGACCTGGGCACTATTTCCCCTTCTGACCCAGCCTGAGCCTGGACCTCCTGGTCCCACCCAGACAGCTGGCCGCACACTGAGCACATCGGACCCGCCATGGCCTTAGGTCGTCATCTCTTCCCAACTGCGGTTTTCAGGCTCCAGAACCTAGACCTTATCTCCAACCACTGCCCAGGGTTGAAAATGATGCAGAAATCAGAACTCTTTCCCCATGGCAAGAAACCTTGTGGTTGGCATGTTGTCCAACGTTCAGTGTAGTTGAAACAAGCATGGCCCATGAGGCCCAGCCCATGCTTGTGGGCCACATTGGTCACAAACACACATTGTGACCCTCAGCCTGAGCCCAGTCCTCAGGTAAGGCCTCTCAGGGCCTATATGAAGAGACAGCATATTGGGCTTGCCATGCCCCTAGGCCCCAATTTTTAACCATAGTTCGGGGTGTCCCTTCACTCTTCCCCAGGGCTCTGCTTTGGAATTCCTCTTTGGTGGGACACCAGAGGTAACAAACCTGAAAGGTGTCCTCCCATCCCACAGATGGACGAAAAACAATTGGGATCGGGCCAAATCCACAGAGAGGAAGATTCGTCCATGGCCCATGAGACCTCCCCAGCATTCCACGGCCATCGCTGAAACAAAATCCAGAGACAAAAGCCTGAGCAAGCGCCTCAGACTCGCTCATTCTTCATATCCTGAAGAGTTCTTCTCATGGTTTGTAGATCGGGCATGCCATACCTACGTCCCCAAACTTAAGCTGAGTTTGTGTTTTCAGTCTTCTGTCCTCAAAGTCCTGGGCCACACTCCCTCCAGGCTGGGGCCCCTGGAGCCACACATTAGGACTGCCCCCACCCAATCCATGGGAATTCTGCCCATTCCATTGTCAAAAATCGTACAAATTAGGAGAACCCTCCAAAGTCCCTGAGGCCATCCCAATAGTGTAGGTCGCCCGGGACAAAAAAGGGCGGTTGATACCAGCTGAGCATCTTCCTCCACTCATCTACCTCCACTCATACCAAGAAGATTGAACCAGACAGGACCCGAGGCCATTATCGGATCCATTGCTTTGGTTTACAGGCATGTCTCCTCAAAAGCCTGGATTCCAATACCAGCAGAGGGGATTTCCTGAGGTACCCATCAGAACAAATCTCGTCTCCACAAGGAAACTTGTGCATGGGAGCTATGCCAAAGCTTAGGAGAATACTTCAGGGTCCCGGTGCCACCTCCCCATTCCAAGGCCCTCATGGACACAAACACACATTCGGACCCATCCTCTGGAAAGTGCATTTCAACTCAGCCACCCCGGTTGCTCCCGCAGATCCATTAGATCTAAACTGTCTTGTTGCTAGGAGCAATTGGAAGGCGAGGCGGACTTCCCAGGCATCCATCCTCGAACGGTGCTCTGGAGTCATTCCATATGGGATGTCCTGGAGCTGTCCAACAGGTCTCAATTGTCCCGCAGAAGGAATCCTTGAAGGGGGCATCCCACATCTCCCAACGTGGAAAACCTCCAAGGCCTCGAGATTCCGCTCCCTTCATGAAGGGGCCGTCATGCACAGAAACTCCAACCTGAGCCAACGTCGGATCCTCGCCCTGACTTCAGATGCATGACATATTGGTTCAGATCTGCAGGGGGTACCTGCCGTGCCCTCACCCTGAATCCGAAGTCTAGCTTGTGTTCTCAGACTTCCGTCCTCACTCTCCTGGCCCCGAAGCCCTCATGTTTGGCAATTCCGGACCGACAATGAAGCACTCTGCCTGCCCTCTAGAAAAAATATATTGCCTAATGAGCTGACCAGGCAGCTTAAATGAAGACAAAAATACACGGCACTCGAATGTACCCAAATTATATAGTCTAACCTGGGCACTAATGCACTGTCTTACACAACCTGAGCCCGGACCTGCTGACCAACACCCAGACAGCTGACCGCACCCTGAGCACATCAGACCCGCCCTGGCCTTAGGTCATCATCTCTTCCCTACCTCAGTTTTCAGGCTTCAGAACCTAGACCTTATCTCCAATCACTGCCCACGGGTGACTGTGATGCAGAAATCAGAAATCCTCCTGACCCATGGCAAGAAACCTTGTGGTTGGCATGTTGTCCAACGTTCAGTGTAGGAGAAAACAACATTCACCCTGATGCCCCGCCCATTCTTGTGTGCGACGAGAGCATAAACACGCATTGTGACCTCAGCGTGAGTCCTGTCCTCTAGTAAGTCCTCTCAGTGGCTGGACCATTAGATGTCATAATGGGCTTGACATGTCCCTAGTCCCCAATTTTTAACCAGATTTCTGGTTGTCCAGTCGCCCCGCCCAAGGGCTCTACTCTGGAATCCCTCATTTGGTGGGACATCTGAGGTTGAAAAACAAAATGAAACAAATCGACAACAACAACAAAAAAACGGACTTCTTCCATCCCCAGAATGACTGCAAACTCTTTGGACGGGACCGAACCCCCAGAGAGTAAGACTCGTCCATTTCCCATGATGTCACCCGGCAATTTCACGGCCATGAGTGACACGATATCCAGAGACAAAAACTTGAGCAAGAGCCTCACACTCGTCCTTTTTTCATATCCCAAAGTGTTCTCCTCATGGTCTGTAGATCAGTCCTGCCATACCTATGACCCAAAACATAAGCCGAGTTTGTGTTTTCAGACAACTGTCCAAACAGCTCTGGCCTACACACCCTACAGGCTCAGGGCCCTGGAGCCAAACCTGAGGACTGTACTTGCCCTCTCCAAGGGAATTGTATGTGCCCATTCCAATGGCCACAACCCTACTAATAGGATAACCTCCAAAGTCCCTGAGGCCATCCCAATAGTTGTGGCTTCCCAGGACAAACAGGGGGCAAACTGAGCCCATCTGAGCACCTTCCTGCACTCAGACCCGTAGACTGATGTCCCCAGAGGTAAAAAGGAACGAACAGGCCCCTAGGATCTAATCGGATCCATTGCTTTGGTTTCAAGGAAACTCTCCTCAGAGGCCTGGATTTCAATACCAGCATATGGCTGTTTCTTGACTCACCCATCAGAACAAATCTCATCTACACTTGGGAAACATGCACGTTGGAGCTGTGTCAAAGCCTCTGTTTAGGAGAACCCTTCAGGGCCCCAGGGCCACCGCTTCATTCGAAGGTCTCCATAGACACAAAAACATATTAGGATACACCCACAGGAGAGTCCATTTCAACTCAGCCTCCTCGGTTGCCCGCCACATGCAGCAGATCTAACCTGTCTTGTTGCTTGGAGACAATTGGAATGCGAGGTGGGCTACCCAGCCATCCATCCTTAGAACCCTGCTCGGAATCGTTGGACTGGAGCCAACCAACAGGTCTCAATTGTCCTGCAGAAGAATCTTTGCAGTTTGGAGCTTCTCACAACTCCCATCGTGGGAAAACCCCCATGTCCTCGTGATCCAACCCCCTTCAAGAAAGGGCCATCAGGGCAGAAAGTCCAACCTGAGCGATCGTCTGATCCTTGCCCTGAATTCAGATGCACGAGATCTCTATTGAGGTCTGTAGATTGTGCCTGCCATATCCTCACCCAGAAACCTAGGCCTAGCTTGGGTTCTCAGACTCTGTCCTCCGACTACTGGCCCACAAGCCCTCCAGTTGGGCAATCCAGAACTACAATGCCGCACTCTGCCTGCCCTACAGAAGTAAAACATTGCCCTCAGGGCTACCCCGAAACCCCAAATGAGGATCAACCTGCACGCCATTCGGCTGTACCCCAAACATATAGGCTGACCTGGGCACTATTTCCCCTTCTGACCCAGCCTGAGCCTGGACCTCCTGGTCCCACCCAGACAGCTGGCCGCACACTGAGCACATCGGACCCGCCATGGCCTTAGGTCGTCATCTTTTCCCAACTGCGGTTTTCAGGCTCCAGAACCTAGACCTTATCTCCAACCACTGCCCAGGGTTGAAAATGATGCAGAAATCAGAACTCTTTCCCCATGGCAAGAAACCTTGTGGTTGGCATGTTGTCCAACGTTCAGTGTAGTTGAAACAAGCGTGGCCCATGAGGCCCAGCCCATGCTTGCGGGCCACATTGGTCACAAACACACATTGTGACCCTCAGCCTGAGCCCAGTCCTCAGGTAAGGCCTCTCAGGGCCTATATGAAGAGACAGCATATTGGGCTTGCCATGCCCCTAGGCCCCAATTTTTAACCATAGTTCGGGGTGTCCCTTCACTCTTCCCCAGGGCTCTGCTTTGGAATTCCTCTTTTGGTGGGACACCAGAGGTAACAAACCTGAAAGGAGTCCTCCCAAACCACAGATTGACGAAAAACAATTGGGATCGGGCCAAATCCACAGAGAGGAAGATTCGTCCATGGCCCATGAGACCTCCCCAACATTCCACGGCCATCGCTGAAACAAAATCCAGAGACAAAAGCCTGAGCAAGCGCCTCAGACTCGCTCATTCTTCATATCCTGAAGAGTTCTTCTCATGGTTTGTAGATCGGGCGTGCCATACCTACGTCCCCAAACTTAAGCTGAGTTTGTGTTTTCAGTCTTCTGTCCTCAAAGTCCTGGGCCACACTCCCTCCAGGCTGTGGCCCCTGGAGCCACACATTAGGACTGCCCCCACCCAATCCATGGGAATTCTGCCCATTCCATTGTCAAAAATCGTACAAATTAGGAGAACCCTCCAATGTCCCTGAGGCCATCCCAATAGTGTAGGTCGCCCGGGACAAAAAAGGGCGGTTGATACCAGCTGAGCATCTTCCTCCACTCATCTACCTCCACTCATACCAAGAAGATTGAACCAGACAGGACCCGAGGCCATTATCGGATCCATTGCTTTGGTTTACAGGCATGTCTCCTCAAAAGCCTGGATTCCAATACCAGCAGAGGGGATTTCCTGAGGTACCCATCAGAACAAATCTCGTCTCCACAAGGAAACTTGTGCATGGGAGCTATGCCAAAGCTTAGAGAATACTTCAGGGTCCCGGTGCCACCTCCCCATTCCAAGGCCCTCATGGACACAAACACACATTCGGACCCATCCTCTGGAAAGTGCATTTCAACTCAGCCACCCCGGTTGCTCCCGCAGATCCATTAGATCTAAACTGTCTTGTTGCTAGGAGCAATTGGAAGGCGAGGCGGACTTCCCAGGCATCCATCCTCGAACGGTGCTCTGGAGTCATTCCATATGGGATGTCCTGGAGCTGTCCAACAGGTCTCAATTGTCCCGCAGAAGGAATCCTTGAAGGGGGCATCCCACATCTCCCAACGTGGAAAACCTCCAAGGCCTCGAGATTCCGCTCCCTTCATGAAGGGGCCGTCATGCACAGAAACTCCAACCTGAGCCAACGTCGGATCCTCGCCCTGACTTCAGATGCATGACATATTGGTTCAGATCTGCAGGGGGTACCTGCCGTGCCCTCACCCTGAATCCGAAGTCTAGCTTGTGTTCTCAGACTTCCATCCTCACTCTCCTGGCCCCGAAGCCCTCATGTTTGGCAATTCCGGACCGACAATGAAGCACTCTGCCTGCCCTCTAGAAAAAATATATTGCCTAATGAGCTGACCAGGCAGCTTAAATGAAGACAAAAATACACGGCACTCGAATGTACCCAAATTATATAGTCTAACCTGGGCACTAATGCACTGTCTTACACAACCTGAGCCCGGACCTGCTGACCAACACCCAGACAGCTGACCGCACCCTGAGCACATCAGACCCGCCCTGGCCTTAGGTCATCATCTCTTCCCTACCTCAGTTTTCAGGCTTCAGAACCTAGACCTTATCTCCAATCACTGCCCACGGGTGACTGTGATGCAGAAATCAGAAATCCTCCTGACCCATGGCAAGAAACCTTGTGGTTGGCATGTTGTCCAATGTTCAGTGTAGGAGAAAACAACATTCACCCTGATGCCCCGCCCATTCTTGTGTGCGACGAGAGCATAAACACGCATTGTGACCTCAGCGTGAGTCCTGTCCTCTAGTAAGTCCTCTCAGTGGCTGGACCATTAGATGTCATAATGGGCTTGACATGTCCCTAGTCCCCAATTTTTAACCAGATTTCTGGTTGTCCAGTCGCCCCGCCCAAGGGCTCTACTCTGGAATCCCTCATTTGGTGGGACATCTGAGGTTGAAAAACAAAATGAAACAAATCGACAACAACAACAAAAAAACGGACTTCTTCCATCCCCAGAATGACTGCAAACTCTTTGGACGGGACCGAACCCCAGAGAGTAAGACTCGTCCATTTCCCATGATGTCACCCGGCAATTTCACGGCCATGAGTGACACGATATCCAGAGACAAAAACTTGAGCAAGAGCCTCACACTCGTCCTTTTTTCATATCCCAAAGTGTTCTCCTCATGGTCTGTAGATCAGTCCTGCCATACCTATGACCCAAAACATAAGCCGAGTTTGTGTTTTCAGACAACTGTCCAAACAGCTCTGGCCTACACACCCTACAGGCTCAGGGCCCTGGAGCCAAACCTGAGGACTGTACTTGCCCTCTCCAAGGGAATTGTATGTGCCCATTCCAATGGCCAC
Organism: Mustela nivalis; assembly: GCF_964662115.1. Lineage (NCBI taxonomy): Eukaryota > Metazoa > Chordata > Mammalia > Carnivora > Mustelidae > Mustela > Mustela nivalis. Next base: position 13,742 of record NW_028134017.1, on the reverse strand, counting down.
AACCCTACTAATAGGATAACCTCCAAAGTCCCTGAGGCCATCCCAATAGTTGTGGCTTCCCAGGACAAACAGGGGGCAAACTGAGCCCATCTGAGCACCTTCCTGCACTCAGACCCGTAGACTGATGTCCCCAGAGGTAAAAAGGAACGAACAGGCCCCTAGGATCTAATCGGATCCATTGCTTTGGTTTCAAGGAAACTCTCCTCAGAGGCCTGGATTTCAATACCAGCATATGGCTGTTTCTTGACTCACCCATCAGAACAAATCTCATCTACACTTGGGAAACATGCACGTTGGAGCTGTGTCAAAGCCTCTGTTTAGGAGAACCCTTCAGGGCCCCAGGGCCACCGCTTCATTCGAAGGTCTCCATAGACACAAAAACATATTAGGATACACCCACAGGAGAGTCCATTTCAACTCAGCCTCCTCGGTTGCCCGCCACATGCAGCAGATCTAACCTGTCTTGTTGCTTGGAGACAATTGGAATGCGAGGTGGGCTACCCAGCCATCCATCCTTAGAACCCTGCTCGGAATCGTTGGACTGGAGCCAACCAACAGGTCTCAATTGTCCTGCAGAAGAATCTTTGCAGTTTGGAGCTTCTCACAACTCCCATCGTGGGAAAACCCCCATGTCCTCGTGATCCAACCCCCTTCAAGAAAGGGCCATCAGGGCAGAAAGTCCAACCTGAGCGATCGTCTGATCCTTGCCCTGAATTCAGATGCACGAGATCTCTATTGAGGTCTGTAGATTGTGCCTGCCATATCCTCACCCAGAAACCTAGGCCTAGCTTGGGTTCTCAGACTCTGTCCTCCGACTACTGGCCCACAAGCCCTCCAGTTGGGCAATCCAGAACTACAATGCCGCACTCTGCCTGCCCTACAGAAGTAAAACATTGCCCTCAGGGCTACCCCGAAACCCCAAATGAGGATCAACCTGCACGCCATTCGGCTGTACCCCAAACATATAGGCTGACCTGGGCACTATTTCCCCTTCTGACCCAGCCTGAGCCTGGACCTCCTGGTCCCACCCAGACAGCTGGCCGCACACTGAGCACATCGGACCCGCCATGGCCTTAGGTCGTCATCTTTTCCCAACTGCGGTTTTCAGGCTCCAGAACCTAGACCTTATCTCCAACCACTGCCCAGGGTTGAAAATGATGCAGAAATCAGAACTCTTTCCCCATGGCAAGAAACCTTGTGCTTGGCATGTTGTCCAACGTTCAGTGTAGTTGAAACAAGCGTGGCCCATGAGGCCCAGCCCATGCTTGCGGGCCACATTGGTCACAAACACACATTGTGACCCTCAGCCTGAGCCCAGTCCTCAGGTAAGGCCTCTCAGGGCCTATATGAAGAGACAGCATATTGGGCTTGCCATGCCCCTAGGCCCCAATTTTTAACCATAGTTCGGGGTGTCCCTTCACTCTTCCCCAGGGCTCTGCTTTGGAATTCCTCTTTTGGTGGGACACCAGAGGTAACAAACCTGAAAGGAGTCCTCCCAAACCACAGATTGACGAAAAACAATTGGGATCGGGCCAAATCCACAGAGAGGAAGATTCGTCCATGGCCCATGAGACCTCCCCAACATTCCACGGCCATCGCTGAAACAAAATCCAGAGACAAAAGCCTGAGCAAGCGCCTCAGACTCGCTCATTCTTCATATCCTGAAGAGTTCTTCTCATGGTTTGTAGATCGGGCGTGCCATACCTACGTCCCCAAACTTAAGCTGAGTTTGTGTTTTCAGTCTTCTGTCCTCAAAGTCCTGGGCCACACTCCCTCCAGGCTGTGGCCCCTGGAGCCACACATTAGGACTGCCCCCACCCAATCCATGGGAATTCTGCCCATTCCATTGTCAAAAATCGTACAAATTAGGAGAACCCTCCAATGTCCCTGAGGCCATCCCAATAGTGTAGGTCGCCCGGGACAAAAAAGGGCGGTTGATACCAGCTGAGCATCTTCCTCCACTCATCTACGTCCACTCATACCAAGAAGATTGAACCAGACAGGACCCGAGGCCATTATCGGATCCATTGCTTTGGTTTACAGGCATGTCTCCTCAAAAGCCTGGATTCCAATACCAGCAGAGGGGATTTCCTGAGGCACCCATCAGAACAAATCTCGTCTCCACAAGGAAACTTGTGCATGGGAGCTATGCCAAAGCTTAGGAGAATACTTCAGGGTCCCGGTGCCACCTCCCCATTCCAAGGCCCTCATGGACACAAACACACATTCGGACCCATCCTCTGGAAAGTGCATTTCAACTCAGCCACCCCGGTTGCTCCCGCAGATCCATTAGATCTAAACTGTCTTGTTGCTAGGAACAATTGGAAGGCGAGGCGGACTTCCCAGGCATCCATCCTCGAACGGTGCTCTGGAGTCATTCCATATGGGATGTCCTGGAGCTGTCCAACAGGTCTCAATTGTCCCGCAGAAGGAATCCTTGAAGGGGGCATCCCACATCTCCCAACGTGGAAAACCTCCAAGGCCTCGAGATTCCGCTCCCTTCATGAAGGGGCCGTCATGCACAGAAACTCCAACCTGAGCCAACGTCGGATCCTCGCCCTGACTTCAGATGCATGACATATTGGTTCAGATCTGCAGGGGGTACCTGCCGTGCCCTCACCCTGAATCCGAAGTCTAGCTTGTGTTCTCAGACTTCCGTCCTCACTCTCCTGGCCCCGAAGCCCTCATGTTTGGCAATTCCGGACCGACAATGAAGCACTCTGCCTGCCCTCTAGAAAAAATATATTGCCTAATGAGCTGACCAGGCAGCTTAAATGAAGACAAACCTACACGGCACTCGAATGTACCCAAATTATATAGTCTAACCTGGGCACTAATGCACTGTCTGACACAACCTGAGCCTGGACCTGCTGACCAACACCCAGACAGCTGACTGCACCCTGAGCACATCAGACCCGCCCTGGCCTTAGGTCATCATCTCTTCCCTACCTCAGTTTTCAGGCTTCAGAACCTAGACCTTATCTCCAATCACTGCCCACGGGTGACTGTGATGCAGAAATCAGAACTCTTCCTGACCCATGGCAAGAAACCTTGTGGTTGGCATGTTGTCCAACGTTCAGTGTAGGAGAAAACAGCATTCACCCTGAGGCCCCGCCCATTCTTGCGTGCGACGAGAGCATAAACACGCATTGTGACCTCAGCGTGAGTCCTGTCCTCTAGTAAGTTCTCTCAGTGGCTGGACCATTAGATGTCATAATGGGCTTGACATGTCCCTAGTCCCCAATTTTTAACCAGATTTCTGGTTGTCCAGTCGCCCCACCCAAGGGCTCTACTCTGGAATCCCTCATTTGGTGTGACATCTGAGGTTGAAAAACTTAATGAAACAAATCGACAACAACAACAAAAAAACGGACTTCTTCCATCCCCAGAATGACCGCAAACTCTTTGGACTGGACCGAACCCCCAGAGAGTAAGACTCGTCCATTTCCCATGATGTCACCCGGCAATTTCACGGCCATTAGTGACACGATATCCAGAGACAAAAACTTGAGCAAGAGCCTCACACTGGTCTTTTTTTCATATCCCAAAGTGTTCTCCTCATGGTCTGTAGATCAGTCCTGCCATACCTATGACCCAAAACATAAGCCGAGTTTGTGTTTTCAGACAACTGTCCAATCATCTCTGGCCTACACACCCTACAGGCTCAGGGCCCTGGAGCCAAACCTGAGGACTGTACTTGCCCTCTCCAAGGGAATTGTATGTGCCCATTCCAATGGCCAAAACCCTACTAATAGGATAACCTCCAAAGTCCCTGAGGCCATCCTAATAGTTGTGGCTTCTCAGGACAAACAGGGGGCAATCTGAGCCCATCTGAGCACCTACCTGCACTCAGACGCGTAGACTGATGTCCCCAGAGGTAAAAAGGAACGAACAAGCCCCTAGGCACTAATCGGATCCATTGCTTTGGTTTCCAGGAAACTCTCCTCAGAGGCCTGGATTTCAATACCAGCATATGGTTGTTTCTTGACTCACCCATCAGAACAAATCTCATCTACACTTGGGAAACATGCACGTTGGAGCTGTGTCAAAGCCTCTGTTTAGGAGAACCCTTCAGGGCCCCAGGGCCACCGCTTCATTCGAAGGTCTCCATAGACACAAAAACATAATAGGACACACCCACAGGAGAGTCCATTTCAACTCAGCCTCCTCGGTCTCCCGCCACATGCAGCAGATCTAACCTGTCTTGTTGCTTGGAGACAATTGGAATGCGAGGTGGGCTACCCAGCCATCCATCCTTAGAACCCTGCTCGGAATCGTTGGACTGGAGCCAACCAACAGGTCTCAATTGTCCTGCAGAAGAATCTTTGCAGTTTGGAGCTTCTCACAACTCCCATCGTGGGAAAACCCCCATGTCCTCGTGATCCAACCCCCTTCAAGAAAGGGCCATCAGGGCAGAAAGTCCAACCTGAGCGATCGTCTGTTCCTTGCTCTGACTTCAGATGCACGAGATCTCGATTGAGGTCTCTAGATTGTGCCTGCCATATCCTCACCCAGAAACCTAGGCCTAGCTTGGGTTCTCAGACTCCGTCCTCAGACTACTGGCCCACAAGCCCTCCAGTTGGGCAATCCAGAACTACAATGCCGCACTCTGCCTGCCCTACAGAAGTAAAACATTGCCCTCAGGGCTACCCCGAAACCCCAAATGAGGATCAACCTGCACGCCATTCGGCTGTACCCCAAACATATAGGCTGACCTGGGCACTATTTCCCCTTCTGACCCAGCCTGAGCCTGGACCTCCTGGTCCCACCCAGACAGCTGGCCACACACTGAGCACATCGGACCCGCCATGGCCTTAGGTCGTCATCTCTTCCCAACTGCGGTTTTCAGGCACCAGAACCTAGACCTTATCTCCAACCACTGCCCAGGGTTGAAAATGATGCAGAAATCAGAACTCTTTCCCCATGGCAAGAAACCTTGTGGTTGGCATGTTGTCCAACGTTCAGTGTAGTTGAAACAAGCGTGGCCCATGAGGCCCAGCCCATGCTTGCGGGCCACATTGGTCACAAACACACATTGTGACCCTCAGCCTGAGCCCAGTCCTCAGGTAAGGCCTCTCAGGGTCTATATGAAGAGACAGCATATTGGGCTTGCCATGCCCCTAGGCCCCAATTTTTAACCATAGTTCGGGGTGTCCCTTTACTCTTCCCCAGGGCTCTGCTTTGGAATTCCTCTTTTGGTGGGACACCAGAGGTAACAAACCTGAAAGGAGTCCTCCCATCCCACAGATTGACGAAAAACAATTGGGATCGGGCCAAATCCACAGAGAGGAAGATTCGTCCATGGCCCATGAGACCTCCCCAACATTCCACGGCCATCGCTGAAACAAAATCCAGAGACAAAAGCCTGAGCAAGCGACCCAGACTCGCTCATTCTTCAAATCCTGAAGAGTTCGTCTCATGGTTTGTAGATCGGGCGTGCCATACCTACGTCCCCAAACTTAAGCTGAGTTTGTGTTTTCAGTCTTCTGTCCTCAAAGTCCTGGGCCACACTCCCTCCAGGCTGTGGCCCCTGGAGCCACACATTAGGACTGCCCCCACCCAATCCATGGGAATTCTGCCCATTCCATTGTCAAAAATCGTACAAATTAGGAGAACCCTCCAAAGTCCCTGAGGCCATCCCAATAGTGTAGATCGCCCGGGACAAAAAAGGGCGGTTGATACCAGCTGAGCATCTTCCTCCACTCATCTACCTACACTCATACCAAGAAGATTGAACCAGACAGGACCCGAGGCCATTATCGGATCCATTGCTTTGGTTTACAGGCATGTCTCCTCAAAAGCCTGGATTCCAATACCAGCAGAGGGGATTTCCTGAGGCACCCATCAGAACAAATCTCGTCTCCACAAGGAAACTTGTGTATGGGAGCTATGCCAAAGCTTAGGAGAATACTTCAGGGTCCCGGTGCCACCTCCCCATTCCAAGGCCCTCATGGACACAAACACACATTAGGACTCATCCTCTGGAAAGTGCATTTCAACTCAGCCACCCCGTTGCTCCCGCAGATCCATTAGATCTAAACTGTCTTGTTGCTAGGAGACAATTGGAAGGCGAGGCGGACTTCCCAGGCATCCATCCTGGAACAGTGCTCTGGAGTCATTCCATATGGGATGTCCTGGAGCTGTCCAACAGGTCTCAATTGTCCCGCAGAAGGAATCCTTGAAGGGGGCATCCCACATCTCCCAACGTGGAAAACCTCCAAGGCCTCGAGTTTCCGCTCCCTTCATGAAGGGGCCGTCATGCACAGAAACTCCAACCTGAGCCAACGTCGGATCCTCGCCCTGACTTCAGATGCATGAGATATTGGTTCAGATCTGCAGGGGGTACCTGCCGTGCCCTCACCCTGAATCCGAAGTCTAGCTTGTGTTCTCAGACTTCCGTCCTCACTCTCCTGGCTCCGAAGCCCTCATGTTTGGCAATTCCGGACCGACAATGAGGCACTCTGCCTGCCCTCTAGAAAAAATATATTGCCTAATGAGCTGACCAGGCAGCTTAAATGAAGATAAACCTACACGGCACGCGAATGTACCCAAATTATATAGTCTAACCTGGGCACTAATGCACAGTCTGACACAACCTGAGCCCGGACCTGCTGACCAACACCCAGACAGCTGACCGCACCCTGAGCACATCAGACCCGCCCTGACCTTAGGTCATCATCTCTTCCCTACCTCAGTTTTCAGGCTTCAGAACCTAGACCTTATCTCCAATCACTGCCCACGGGTGTGTGATGCAGAAATCAGAACTCTTCCTGACCCATGGCAAGAAACCTTGTGTTGGCATGTTGTCCAACGTTCAGTTTAGGAGAAAACAGCATTCCCCTTGAGGCCCCGCCTATTCTTGAGTGCGACGAGAGCATAAACACGCATTGTGACCTCAGCGTGAGTCCTGTCCTCTAGTAAGTCCTCTCAGTGGCTGGACCATTAGATGTCATAATGGGCTTGACATGTCCCTAGTCCCCAATTTTTAACCAGATTTCTGGTTGTCCAGTCGCCCCACCCCAGGGCTCTACTCTGGAATCCCTCATTTGGTGGGACATCTGAGGTTGAAAAACAAAATGAAACAAATCGACAACAACAACAAAAAAACGGACTTCTTCCATCCCCAGAATGACTGCAAACTCTTTGGACGGGACCGAACCCCCAGAGAGTAAGACTCGTCCATTTCCCATGATGTCACCCGGCAATTTCACGGCCATGAGTGACACGATATCCAGAGACAAAAACTTGAGCAAGAGCCTCACACTCGTCCTTTTTTCATATCCCAAAGTGTTCTCCTCATGGTCTGTAGATCAGTCCTGCCATACCTATGACCCAAAACATAAGCCGAGTTTGTGTTTTCAGACAACTGTCCAAACAGCTCTGGCCTACACACCCTACAGGCTCAGGGCCCTGGAGCCAAACCTGAGGACTGTACTTGCCCTCTCCAAGGGAATTGTATGTGCCCATTCCAATGGCCACAACCCTACTAATAGGATAACCTCCAAAGTCCCTGAGGCCATCCCAATAGTTGTGGCTTCCCAGGACAAACAGGGGGCAAACTGAGCCCATCTGAGCACCTTCCTGCACTCAGACCCGTAGACTGATGTCCCCAGAGGTAAAAAGGAACGAACAGGCCCCTAGGATCTAATCGGATCCATTGCTTTGGTTTCAAGGAAACTCTCCTCAGAGGCCTGGATTTCAATACCAGCATATGGCTGTTTCTTGACTCACCCATCAGAACAAATCTCATCTACACTTGGGAAACATGCACGTTGGAGCTGTGTCAAAGCCTCTGTTTAGGAGAACCCTTCAGGGCCCCAGGGCCACCGCTTCATTCGAAGGTCTCCATAGACACAAAAACATATTAGGATACACCCACAGGAGAGTCCATTTCAACTCAGCCTCCTCGGTTGCCCGCCACATGCAGCAGATCTAACCTGTCTTGTTGCTTGGAGACAATTGGAATGCGAGGTGGGCTACCCAGCCATCCATCCTTAGAACCCTGCTCGGAATCGTTGGACTGGAGCCAACCAACAGGTCTCAATTGTCCTGCAGAAGAATCTTTGCAGTTTGGAGCTTCTCACAACTCCCATCGTGGGAAAACCCCCATGTCCTCGTGATCCAACCCCCTTCAAGAAAGGGCCATCAGGGCAGAAAGTCCAACCTGAGCGATCGTCTGATCCTTGCCCTGAATTCAGATGCACGAGATCTCTATTGAGGTCTGTAGATTGTGCCTGCCATATCCTCACCCAGAAACCTAGGCCTAGCTTGGGTTCTCAGACTCTGTCCTCCGACTACTGGCCCACAAGCCCTCCAGTTGGGCAATCCAGAACTACAATGCCGCACTCTGCCTGCCCTACAGAAGTAAAACATTGCCCTCAGGGCTACCCCGAAACCCCAAATGAGGATCAACCTGCACGCCATTCGGCTGTACCCCAAACATATAGGCTGACCTGGGCACTATTTCCCCTTCTGACCCAGCCTGAGCCTGGACCTCCTGGTCCCACCCAGACAGCTGGCCGCACACTGAGCACATCGGACCCGCCATGGCCTTAGGTCGTCATCTTTTCCCAACTGCGGTTTTCAGGCTCCAGAACCTAGACCTTATCTCCAACCACTGCCCAGGGTTGAAAATGATGCAGAAATCAGAACTCTTTCCCCATGGCAAGAAACCTTGTGCTTGGCATGTTGTCCAACGTTCAGTGTAGTTGAAACAAGCGTGGCCCATGAGGCCCAGCCCATGCTTGCGGGCCACATTGGTCACAAACACACATTGTGACCCTCAGCCTGAGCCCAGTCCTCAGGTAAGGCCTCTCAGGGCCTATATGAAGAGACAGCATATTGGGCTTGCCATGCCCCTAGGCCCCAATTTTTAACCATAGTTCGGGGTGTCCCTTCACTCTTCCCCAGGGCTCTGCTTTGGAATTCCTCTTTTGGTGGGACACCAGAGGTAACAAACCTGAAAGGAGTCCTCCCAAACCACAGATTGACGAAAAACAATTGGGATCGGGCCAAATCCACAGAGAGGAAGATTCGTCCATGGCCCATGAGACCTCCCCAACATTCCACGGCCATCGCTGAAACAAAATCCAGAGACAAAAGCCTGAGCAAGCGCCTCAGACTCGCTCATTCTTCATATCCTGAAGAGTTCTTCTCATGGTTTGTAGATCGGGCGTGCCATACCTACGTCCCCAAACTTAAGCTGAGTTTGTGTTTTCAGTCTTCTGTCCTCAAAGTCCTGGGCCACACTCCCTCCAGGCTGTGGCCCCTGGAGCCACACATTAGGACTGCCCCCACCCAATCCATGGGAATTCTGCCCATTCCATTGTCAAAAATCGTACAAATTAGGAGAACCCTCCAATGTCCCTGAGGCCATCCCAATAGTGTAGGTCGCCCGGGACAAAAAAGGGCGGTTGATACCAGCTGAGCATCTTCCTCCACTCATCTACGTCCACTCATACCAAGAAGATTGAACCAGACAGGACCCGAGGCCATTATCGGATCCATTGCTTTGGTTTACAGGCATGTCTCCTCAAAAGCCTGGATTCCAATACCAGCAGAGGGGATTTCCTGAGGCACCCATCAGAACAAATCTCGTCTCCACAAGGAAACTTGTGCATGGGAGCTATGCCAAAGCTTAGGAGAATACTTCAGGGTCCCGGTGCCACCTCCCCATTCCAAGGCCCTCATGGACACAAACACACATTCGGACCCATCCTCTGGAAAGTGCATTTCAACTCAGCCACCCCGGTTGCTCCCGCAGATCCATTAGATCTAAACTGTCTTGTTGCTAGGAACAATTGGAAGGCGAGGCGGACTTCCCAGGCATCCATCCTCGAACGGTGCTCTGGAGTCATTCCATATGGGATGTCCTGGAGCTGTCCAACAGGTCTCAATTGTCCCGCAGAAGGAATCCTTGAAGGGGGCATCCCACATCTCCCAACGTGGAAAACCTCCAAGGCCTCGAGATTCCGCTCCCTTCATGAAGGGGCCGTCATGCACAGAAACTCCAACCTGAGCCAACGTCGGATCCTCGCCCTGACTTCAGATGCATGACATATTGGTTCAGATCTGCAGGGGGTACCTGCCGTGCCCTCACCCTGAATCCGAAGTCTAGCTTGTGTTCTCAGACTTCCGTCCTCACTCTCCTGGCCCCGAAGCCCTCATGTTTGGCAATTCCGGACCGACAATGAAGCACTCTGCCTGCCCTCTAGAAAAAATATATTGCCTAATGAGCTGACCAGGCAGCTTAAATGAAGACAAACCTACACGGCACTCGAATGTACCCAAATTATATAGTCTAACCTGGGCACTAATGCACTGTCTGACACAACCTGAGCCTGGACCTGCTGACCAACACCCAGACAGCTGACTGCACCCTGAGCACATCAGACCCGCCCTGGCCTTAGGTCATCATCTCTTCCCTACCTCAGTTTTCAGGCTTCAGAACCTAGACCTTATCTCCAATCACTGCCCACGGGTGACTGTGATGCAGAAATCAGAACTCTTCCTGACCCATGGCAAGAAACCTTGTGGTTGGCATGTTGTCCAACGTTCAGTGTAGGAGAAAACAGCATTCACCCTGAGGCCCCGCCCATTCTTGCGTGCGACGAGAGCATAAACACGCATTGTGACCTCAGCGTGAGTCCTGTCCTCTAGTAAGTTCTCTCAGTGGCTGGACCATTAGATGTCATAATGGGCTTGACATGTCCCTAGTCCCCAATTTTTAACCAGATTTCTGGTTGTCCAGTCGCCCCACCCAAGGGCTCTACTCTGGAATCCCTCATTTGGTGTGACATCTGAGGTTGAAAAACTTAATGAAACAAATCGACAACAACAACAAAAAAACGGACTTCTTCCATCCCCAGAATGACCGCAAACTCTTTGGACTGGACCGAACCCCCAGAGAGTAAGACTCGTCCATTTCCCATGATGTCACCCGGCAATTTCACGGCCATTAGTGACACGATATCCAGAGACAAAAACTTGAGCAAGAGCCTCACACTGGTCTTTTTTTCATATCCCAAAGTGTTCTCCTCATGGTCTGTAGATCAGTCCTGCCATACCTATGACCCAAAACATAAGCCGAGTTTGTGTTTTCAGACAACTGTCCAATCATCTCTGGCCTACACACCCTACAGGCTCAGGGCCCTGGAGCCAAACCTGAGGACTGTACTTGCCCTCTCCAAGGGAATTGTATGTGCCCATTCCAATGGCCAAAACCCTACTAATAGGATAACCTCCAAAGTCCCTGAGGCCATCCTAATAGTTGTGGCTTCTCAGGACAAACAGGGGGCAATCTGAGCCCATCTGAGCACCTACCTGCACTCAGACGCGTAGACTGATGTCCCCAGAGGTAAAAAGGAACGAACAAGCCCCTAGGCACTAATCGGATCCATTGCTTTGGTTTCCAGGAAACTCTCCTCAGAGGCCTGGATTTCAATACCAGCATATGGTTGTTTCTTGACTCACCCATCAGAACAAATCTCATCTACACTTGGGAAACATGCACGTTGGAGCTGTGTCAAAGCCTCTGTTTAGGAGAACCCTTCAGGGCCCCAGGGCCACCGCTTCATTCGAAGGTCTCCATAGACACAAAAACATAATAGGACACACCCACAGGAGAGTCCATTTCAACTCAGCCTCCTCGGTCTCCCGCCACATGCAGCAGATCTAACCTGTCTTGTTGCTTGGAGACAATTGGAATGCGAGGTGGGCTACCCAGCCATCCATCCTTAGAACCCTGCTCGGAATCGTTGGACTGGAGCCAACCAACAGGTCTCAATTGTCCTGCAGAAGAATCTTTGCAGTTTGGAGCTTCTCACAACTCCCATCGTGGGAAAACCCCCATGTCCTCGTGATCCAACCCCCTTCAAGAAAGGGCCATCAGGGCAGAAAGTCCAACCTGAGCGATCGTCTGTTCCTTGCTCTGACTTCAGATGCACGAGATCTCGATTGAGGTCTCTAGATTGTGCCTGCCATATCCTCACCCAGAAACCTAGGCCTAGCTTGGGTTCTCAGACTCCGTCCTCAGACTACTGGCCCACAAGCCCTCCAGTTGGGCAATCCAGAACTACAATGCCGCACTCTGCCTGCCCTACAGAAGTAAAACATTGCCCTCAGGGCTACCCCGAAACCCCAAATGAGGATCAACCTGCACGCCATTCGGCTGTACCCCAAACATATAGGCTGACCTGGGCACTATTTCCCCTTCTGACCCAGCCTGAGCCTGGACCTCCTGGTCCCACCCAGACAGCTGGCCACACACTGAGCACATCGGACCCGCCATGGCCTTAGGTCGTCATCTCTTCCCAACTGCGGTTTTCAGGCACCAGAACCTAGACCTTATCTCCAACCACTGCCCAGGGTTGAAAATGATGCAGAAATCAGAACTCTTTCCCCATGGCAAGAAACCTTGTGGTTGGCATGTTGTCCAACGTTCAGTGTAGTTGAAACAAGCGTGGCCCATGAGGCCCAGCCCATGCTTGCGGGCCACATTGGTCACAAACACACATTGTGACCCTCAGCCTGAGCCCAGTCCTCAGGTAAGGCCTCTCAGGGTCTATATGAAGAGACAGCATATTGGGCTTGCCATGCCCCTAGGCCCCAATTTTTAACCATAGTTCGGGGTGTCCCTTTACTCTTCCCCAGGGCTCTGCTTTGGAATTCCTCTTTTGGTGGGACACCAGAGGTAACAAACCTGAAAGGAGTCCTCCCATCCCACAGATTGACGAAAAACAATTGGGATCGGGCCAAATCCACAGAGAGGAAGATTCGTCCATGGCCCATGAGACCTCCCCAACATTCCACGGCCATCGCTGAAACAAAATCCAGAGACAAAAGCCTGAGCAAGCGACCCAGACTCGCTCATTCTTCAAATCCTGAAGAGTTCGTCTCATGGTTTGTAGATCGGGCGTGCCATACCTACGTCCCCAAACTTAAGCTGAGTTTGTGTTTTCAGTCTTCTGTCCTCAAAGTCCTGGGCCACACTCCCTCCAGGCTGTGGCCCCTGGAGCCACACATTAGGACTGCCCCCACCCAATCCATGGGAATTCTGCCCATTCCATTGTCAAAAATCGTACAAATTAGGAGAACCCTCCAAAGTCCCTGAGGCCATCCCAATAGTGTAGATCGCCCGGGACAAAAAAGGGCGGTTGATACCAGCTGAGCATCTTCCTCCACTCATCTACCTACACTCATACCAAGAAGATTGAACCAGACAGGACCCGAGGCCATTATCGGATCCATTGCTTTGGTTTACAGGCATGTCTCCTCAAAAGCCTGGATTCCAATACCAGCAGAGGGGATTTCCTGAGGCACCCATCAGAACAAATCTCGTCTCCACAAGGAAACTTGTGTATGGGAGCTATGCCAAAGCTTAGGAGAATACTTCAGGGTCCCGGTGCCACCTCCCCATTCCAAGGCCCTCATGGACACAAACACACATTAGGACTCATCCTCTGGAAAGTGCATTTCAACTCAGCCACCCCGTTGCTCCCGCAGATCCATTAGATCTAAACTGTCTTGTTGCTAGGAGACAATTGGAAGGCGAGGCGGACTTCCCAGGCATCCATCCTGGAACAGTGCTCTGGAGTCATTCCATATGGGATGTCCTGGAGCTGTCCAACAGGTCTCAATTGTCCCGCAGAAGGAATCCTTGAAGGGGGCATCCCACATCTCCCAACGTGGAAAACCTCCAAGGCCTCGAGTTTCCGCTCCCTTCATGAAGGGGCCGTCATGCA
>NW_028134018.1:0-53000 GCF_964662115.1 Mustela nivalis | reverse complement strand
TGCCTTTTTCTCCTACACTGAAGGTTTGACTCACTGCCAGCAGCAAGGTTTCTTGCCATGGGGAAGGAAGGGTTCTGACTTGTGCATCAGGTTCCCCCTGTGCAGGGATTGGAGATAAGGTCTAGGTTCTGATGACTGAAAACCCAGGTTGGGAATGGATGGTGGCCTAAGGCAGTGGCGGGTCCAATGTGCTGGGTGTGCAGCCAGCTGTGTCGGTGTCTGTTGGAAGGTCTGGGCTCAGGCTATTTGCGACAGAGCATCAGTGTTTAAGGTAGCCTATGCAATTGGGGTGTTGCCGAGGGCCAAGCAGTTTGATCCTCATTTGGGGTTTCTGGGCAGCACCATAGACAAAGTTTTTCTCCTGGGAGGCAGGCGGAGTGCTTCATTGTGGCCCCAGAATTCCCAGAAGGGAGGGCTTGTGGGCCAGGAGTGTGAGGACGGAAGTCTAGGAACACAAGCTAAAGTGAGGAATTGAGCCAAGAGCAGAGCAGGCCCACTAGGCAGAGGCTGAATCAAAACTCCTGCATCTGAAGTCAGGCTGAGGATCAGACGTTGTCTGAGGCTGGCGTATGTGTCCATGTTGGCACCTTCATGAAGCGGGGGCCTCATGAGGCCAAGGAAGTTTTCCCACGCTGAGTTTGGAGGTTGCCCCAAACCACCAGGTTTCCTTCTGTGGGACATTCGAGTCCTGTTGCATGGCTCCAGGGCATACCATACGGAAGGACTGGAGAGCACGGTTCGAAGGATGGATCCCTGTACAGCATGCCTCGCATTCCCATTGGCCATTAGCCACAAGATATGTTTGATCTGCTGCCTCTGGGGCACGCTAACCAGGGGGCTGAGTTGAAATGGCCTCCCCTGAGGATGCGTCATAATGTGCGTTTGGGTCCATGGAAACCTTGGAATGTGCTGGTTGTTCAGTGGCCCTGCGGAACTCTCCTACCTGAAGGGTTTGATACATCCCCAGTAAGTAAGCACCCCATGTGGAGACGAGAGAGGTTTGGTTTGGAGCCTCAGAAAAGCCCCGTGTGCTGGTCTACGAAAACAGACCTCTGAGGACGGACACATGGAAACCAAAGCTAAGGTTCAGATTAGGGCCTGGGGGCCTGTCCATTTCAACCTTCTGTCTCTGGGGACACTGTCTGAGAGTCTAAGTGGAGATAGTTGCTCCGCTAGTGTCAGAGAGCCCCTCTTAGTCCAGGGTGGCCTACACTATTGATGGCCTCAGGGGCCTTGGAGCTTTTCCCTAACCTGTAGGGTTGTTGTCAATGGACTGGGCACAATTTCCTTGGAGAGGGCAGGCACAATCTTTAGCTGTGGCTCCAGAGGCCCTAGCCTGGCGGTTGTGTGGGTCCAGGCTGTGGGCACAGAAGTCTGAAAACACAAACGCAGCCTATGAGTGGCGCCTAGGGTATGGCAGCCCAGATGTACAGCCCGAAAGGGAGCTCCTGGGCCTCTGAAACAAGGGCGAGTGGGAGGCGTTCCTTCAGGCTTTTGTCTCTGGATGTTGTGTCCGAGATAGCCGTGGATTGGAGGGGTGGACTCAGGACTGTGGACGAGTATCCCTCTCTGGGGATTTTTCCCAGCTCCCAAGAGTTTGGGGTCATTTTGTGGGAAGTTTGGAGTTGTGTTCTCTGGCTCATGTGTCTATCCATGAAAGGGATTCCAGAGCAGAGCCCCAGGTACGGGCGGGGCGACTGGAAAACTCAAACACTGGTGAGGATTGGGTGCATAGGGGCTTGGCAAGCCCCATATGCGGGCTCTTGGCCCAGGCCCTGACAGGCCTTTCTTTGACATGGGGCTCATGCTGAGGGTCAGAGTGTGAATTTGTGCCAAAGCAGCACTCAAGTTTGGGCGTGGCATCAGGAACCATGAAGGTTTCTCCCACCCTGAAGGTGTGACTCCATGCCAAGAGTAAGCTTTACAGCCACGGGGAGGGAGGAGTTCTGTGTTGGGTTTGCGATACCCAGCTGTGTGGAGAATTGATATAATGTCTAGGTTCAGATATCTGAAAACCAAGGTTAGGAAGAGGTGACGGCATAAGACCATGGCGTGTCCGAAGTGCTGGGTGTGCGGCCAGCTGTCTCCTTGTCTGTCTGGACGTTGGCTTCAGGCTGTGTCAGACAGAGCATGAGTGCCCAGAGCAGCCTATCCAGTTCGGGTACCGTCGAGGCCCGAGCAGGTTGATCATCATCTGGGTTTTCTGGAGAGAGCCCCACAGGGAAACGTTTTTCTTCCCTTGGGCAGACCCTGGGCTGGGTTGTGGTTCTGGAGTTCCTAGTCCGGAGGGCTTGTTTGCCAGGAGTGTGAGGAAGGAAGTCTGAAAACACAAGCTAGCGTGAGGTTTGGGACCGATGGCACGGCAGGCCCACTCTGAGAGGCTGAATCGAGATCTCCTGCACTGAGGTCATTTCAACTATGAGACGTGCCTCAGGCTAGAGTTTTTGTCCAGCATGGCCTCTTCCTGCATGGTGTGGGGGCCTCATGAGGCCAGGAAGGTTTGCCTATGATGGGATTTGTGAACTACTCCAAACCTCAAGGTTTCCTTCTGCACGAAAGTCGAGCGCTATTGGATGGTTCCAGGAGGCCCCATACCTAAAGCCTCGAGAGCAGGTGTCTAAGCATGGATGCCTGGGAACGCCACCTCATATTCCCACTCTTTAGTCAGGACAAGGCAGGCTCAATCTGCGGGCTCCTGGGTGAGCTACCCAGAGGGGAGAGTTGAAATGGACTCTCCTGAAGATGAGTCCTACTGTGGCTTGGTGGCCTGGGAGACCTTGGAATGTGGAGGTGGCTCAGGGACTCTGCAGGATTCTCCAACCTGAGGTGTTTGACACGGCTCCAACAAGGAAGCTTCCCATGTGGAGACGAGAGAAGTTCTGTTCAGTGCCTCAGGAAAGCCCCATATCCTGTTCTTCGAACCAAAGCCTCTGAGGAGTGACACCTGGAAAACAAAGCAAGAGTTGAGATTAGGGCTTAAGGGCCTGTCCGGCTCAACCTTCTATCACTGTTGACATCTGTGTGCATGCCTTCATGGAGGTAGCAGCTCAGTTGTGTCCGAAGGCCCCTGTGTGTGCAGGGAGGCTCCCGGTAATGGTAGGTCCTCGGGGGCCTTGAGGTTTCTCATATTCTGGAGGTGTGTGGCCAAAGGAATGGACAGAGTTTCCCAGGAGAGAGCAGGCATGGTCCTGTGGTATGGCTCCAGAGGACCCAGCCTAGAGGCTGTGTTTGCCAGGGCTGTGGGGACAGATGTCTGAAAAAGCAAACTTGGCTCAGGTAGGGGCCAAGGTAATGGCAGGCCTGATCTCCAGTCCGAGAGGGGAGATCCTCTGGATATCAAAGGAGGGCAAGTGGGATGCAGTCGCTCAGGCTTTTGTCTCTGGGTGTTGCGTTCACAGTGGCCGTTTAGGGTAGGGGTTGCTTCAGGGACCGAGGAAGAGACTTCCTCTCGGGTGATTGTCCAAGCTCCCAAGTGTTTGGGTTCATTCTGTGGGAAGGGAAGAGTACTGTTTTCTGCCACAGGGGACCCCCCAGGAGAGGGACTCTAGAGCACAGCAGTGGGTTCCCTCAACTGGAATACACACCATCTAGTTAGTCCTGCGTGCCTATGGGCATGGCAAGCCACATATGCGGGCTCTTGGTCCAATCACTGAGAGGCGTTACTTGAATAAGGTACTCACGCTGAGGGTCACAATGTGTGTTTGTGCCCAAGGCGGCCCTCACACATGGGCGTGGCTTCATGGGCCATGCCTTTTTCTCCTACACTGAAGGTTTGACTCACTGCCAGCAGCAAGGTTTCTTGCCATGGGGAAGGAGGGGTTCTGACTTGTGCATCAGGTTCCCCCCTGTGCAGGGATTGGAGATAAGGTCTAGGTTCTGATGACTGAAAACCCAGGTTGGGAATGGATGGTGGCCTAAGGCAGTGGCGGGTCCAATGTGCTGGGTGTGCAGCCAGCTGTGTCGGTGTCTGTTGGAAGGTCTGGGCTCAGGCTATTTGCGACAGAGCATCAGTGTTTAAGGTAGCCTATGCAATTGGGGTGTTGCCGAGGGCCAAGCAGTTTGATCCTCATTTGGGGTTTCTGGGCAGCACCATAGACAAAGTTTTTCTCCTGGGAGGCAGGCGGAGTGCTTCATTGTGGCCCCACAATTCCCAGTAGGGAGGGTTTGCGGGCCAGGAGTGTGAGGACGGAAGTCTAGGAACACAAGCTAAAGTGAGGATTGGAGCCAAGGGCAGAGCAGGCCCACTAGGCAGAGGCTGAATCAAAATCTCCTGCATCTGAAGTCAGGCTGAGGATCAGACGTTGGCTGAGGCTGGAGTATGTGTCCATGTTGGCACCTTCATGAAGCGGGGGCCTCATGAGGCCAAGGAAGTTTTCCCACGCTGAGTTTGGAGGTTGCCCCAAACCACCAGGTTTCCTTCTGTGGGACATTCGAGTCCTGTTGCATGGCTCCAGGACATACCATACGGAAGGACTGGAGAGCACGGTTCGAAGGATGGATCCCTGTACAGCATGCCTCGCATTCCCATTGGCCATTAGCCACAAGATATGTTTGATCTGCTTCCTCTGGGGCACGCTAACCAGGGGGCTGATTTGAAATGGCCTCTCCTGAGGATGCGTCATAATGTGCGTTTGGGTCCATGGAATCCTTGGAATGTGCTGGTTGTTCAGTGGCCCTGCGGAACTCTCCTACCTGAAGGGTGTGATACATCCCCAGTAAGTAAGCTCCCCATGTGGAGGCGAGAGAGGTTTGGTTTGGAGCCTCAGAAAAGCCCCGTGTGCTGGTCTACGAAAACAGACCTCGGAGGACGGACACATGGAAACCAAAGCTAAGGTTCAGATTAGGGCCTGGGGGCCTGTCCATTTCAACCTTCTGTCTCTGGGGACACTGTCTGAGAGTCTAAGTGGAGATAGTTGCTCCGCTGGTGTCAGAGAGCCCCTCTTAGTCCAGGGTGGCCTACACTATTGATGGCCTCAGGGGCCTTGGAGCTTTTCCCTAACCTGTAGGGTTGTGGTCAATGGATTGGGCACAATTTCCTTGGAGAGGGCAGGCACAATCTTTCGCTGCGGCTCCAGAGGCCCTAGCCTGGCGGTTGTGTGGGTCCAGGCTGAGGGCACAGAAGTCTGAAAACACAAACTCAGCTTATGAGTGGCGCCTAGGGTATGGCAGGCCGGATGTACAGCCCGAGAGGGAGCTCCTGGGCCTCTGAAACAAGGGCGAGTGGGAGGCGTTCCTTCAGGCTTTTGTCTCTGGATGTTGTGTCCGAGATATTCGTGGATTGGAGGGGTGGCCTCAGGGACTGTGGACGAGTATCCCTCTCTGGGGATTTGTCCCAGCTCCCAAGAGTTTGGGGTCATTTTGTGGGAAGGGTGGAAAAGTGTTGTCTGGCTCACGTGTCTCTCCAAGAAAGGGATTCCAGAGCAGAGCCCCAGGTATGGGCGGGGCGACTGGAAAACTCAAACACTGGTGAGGATTGGGTGCATAGGGGCTTGGCAAGCCCCATATGCGGGCTCTTGGCCCAGGCCCTGACAGGCCTTTCTTTGACATGGGGCTCATGCTGAGGGTCAGAGTGTGAATTTGTGCCCCAGCAGCACTCAAGTTTGGGCGTGGCATCAGGGACGAGGAAGGTTTCTCCCACCCTGAAGGTGTGACTCCATGCCAAGAGCAAGCTTTACAGCCACGGGGAAGGAGGAGTTCTGTGTTGTGCTTGCGATACCCAGCTGTGTGGAGAATTGATATAATGTCTAGGTTCAGATATCTGAAAACCAAGGTTAGGAAGAGGTGACGGCATAAGACCATGGCGTGTCCGAAGTGCTGGGTGTGCGGCCAGCTGTCTCCTTGTCTGTCTGGACGTCTGGCTTCAGGCTGTGTCAGACAGAGCATGAGTGCCCAGAGCAGCCTATCCAGTTCGGGTACCGTCGAGGCCCGAGCAGGTTGATCCTCATCTGGGTTTTCTGGAGAGAGCCCCACAGGGAAACGTTTTTCTTCCCTTGGGCAGACCCTGGGCTGGGTTGTGGTTCTGGAGTTCCTAGTCTGGAGGGCTTGTTTGCCAGGAGTGTGAGGAAGGAAGTCTAAAAACACAAGCTAGCGTGAGGTTTGGGACCGATGGCACGGCAGGCCCACTCTGAGAGGCTGAATTGAGATCTCCTGCACTGAGGTCATTTCACTATGAGCTGTGCCTCAGGCTAGAGTTTTTGTCCAGCATGGCCTCTTCCTGAATGGTGTGGGGGCCTCATGAGGCCAGCAAGGTTTGCCTACGATGGGATTTGTGAACTACTCCAAACCTCAAGGTTTCCTTCTGCACGAAAGTCGAGCGCTATTGGATGGTTCCAGGAGGCCCCATACGGAAAGACTCGAGAGCAGGTGTCTAAGCATGGATGCCTGGGTACGCCACCTCATATTCCCACTCTTTAGTCAGGACAAGGCAGGCTCAATCGGCGGGCTCCTGGGTGAGCTACCCAGAGGGGAGAGTTGAAATGGACTCTCCTGAAGATGAGTCCTACTGTGGCTTGGTGGCCTGGGAGACCTTGGAATGTGGAGGTGGCTCAGGGACTCTGCAGGATTCTCCAACCTGAGGTGTTTGACACGGCTCCAACAAGGAAGCTTCCCATGTGGAGACGAGAGAAGTTCTGTTCAGTGCCTCAGGAAAGCCCCATATCCTGTTCTTCGAACCCAAGCCTCTGAGGAGTGACACCTGGAAAACAAAGCAAGAGTTGAGATTAGGGCCTAAGGGCCTGTCCGGCTCAACCTTCTATCTCTGTTGAACATCTGTGTGCATGCCTTCATGGAGGTAGCAGCTCAGCTTGTGTCCGAAGTCCCCTGTGTGTGCAGGGAGGCTCCCGGTAATGGTATGTCCTCGGGGGCCTTGAGGTTTCTCATTTTCTGGAGGTGTGTGGCCAAAGGAATGGACAGAGTTTCCCAGGAGAGAGCAGGCATGGTCCTGTGGTATGGCTCCAGAGGACCCAGCCTAGAGGCTGTGTTTGCCAGGGCTGTGGGGACAGATGTCTGAAAAAGCAAACTTGGCTCAGCTAGGGGCCAAGGTAATGGCAGGCCTGATCTCCAGTCCGAGAGGGGAGATCCTCTGGATATCAAAGGAGGGCAAGTGGGAGGCAGTCGCTCAGGCTTTTGTCTCTGGGTGTTGCGTTGACAGTGGCCGTTCAGGGTAGGGGTTGCTTCAGGGGCCGAGGAAGAGCCTTCCTCTCGGGTGATTGTCCAAGCTCCCAAGTGTTTGGGTTCATTCTGTGGGAAGGGAAGAGTACTGTTTTCTGCCACAGGGGACCCCCCAGGAGAGGGACTCTAGAGCACAGCAGTGGGTTCCCTCAACTGGAATACACACCATCTAGTTAGTCCTGCGTGCCTATGGGCATGGCAAGCCACATATGCGGGCTCTAGGTCCAATTACTGAGAGGCGTTACTTGAATAAGGTACTCACGCTGAGGGTCACAATGTGTGTTTGTGCCCAAGGCGGCCCTCACACATGGGCGTGGCCTCATGGGTCATGCCGTTTTCTCCTACACTGAAGGTTTGACTCACTGCCAGCAGCAAGGTTTCTTGCCATGGGGAAGGAGGGGTTCTGACTTGTGCATCAGGTTCCCCCCTGTGCAGGGATTGGAGATAAGGTCTAGGTTCTGATGACTGAAAACCCAGGTTGGGAATGGATGGTGGCCTAAGGCAGTGGCGGGTCCAATGTGCTGGGTGTGCAGCCAGCTATGTCGGTGTCTGTTGGAAGGTCTGGGCTCAGGATATTTACGACAGAGCGTCAGTGTTTAAGGTAGCCTATGCAATTGGGGTGTTGCCGAGGGCCAAGCAGTTTGATCCTCATTTGGGGTTTCTGGGCAGCACCATAGACAAAGTTTTTCTCCTGGGAGGCAGGCGGAGTGCTTCATTGTGGCCCCAGAATTCCCAGTAGGGAGGGTTTGTGGGCCAGGAGTGTGAGGACGGAAGTCTAGGAACACAAGCTAAAGTGAGGATTGGAGCCAAGGGCAGAGCAGGCCCACTAGGCAGAGGCTGAATCAAAATCTCCTGCATCTGAAGTCAGGCTGAGGATAAGACGTTGGCTGAGGCTGGCGTATGTGTCCATGTTGGCACCTTCATGAAGCGGGGGCCTCATGAGGCCAAGGAAGTTTTCCCACGCTGAGTTTGGAGGTTGCCCCAAACCACCAGGTTTCCTTCTGTGGGACATTCGAGTCCTGTTGCATGGCTCCAGGACATACCATACGGAAGGACTGGAGTGCACGGTTCGAAAGATGGATCCCTGTACAGCATGCCTCGCATTCCCATTGGCCATTAGCCACAAGATATGTTTGATCTGCTGCCTCTGGGGCACGCTAACCAGGGGGCTGAGTTGAAATGGCCTCTCCTGAGGATGCGTCATAATGTGCGTTTGGGTCCATGGAAACCTTGGAATGTGCTGGTTGTTCAGTGGCCCTGCGGAACTCTCCTACCTGAAGGGTTTGATACATCCCCAGTAAGTAAGCTCCCCATGTGGAGGCAAGAGAGGTTTGGTTTGGAGCCTCAGAAAAGCCCCGTGTGCTGGTCTACGAAAACAGACCTCTGAGGACGGACACATGGAAACCAGAGCTAAGGTTCAGATTAGGGCCTGGGGGCCTGTCCATTTCAACCTTCTGTCTCTGGGGACACTGTCTGAGAGTCTAAGTGGAGATAGTTGCTCCGCTGGTGTCAGAGAGCCCCTCTTAGTCCAGGGTGGCCTACACTATTGATGGCCTCAGGGGCCTTGGAGCTTTTCCCTAACCTGTAGGGTTGTGGTCAATGGATTGGGCACAATTTCCTTGGAGAGGGCAGGCACAATCTTTCGCTGTGGCTCCAGAGGCCCTAGCCTGGCGGTTGTGTGGGTCCAGGCTGAGGGCACAGAAGTCTGAAAACACAAACTCAGCTTATGAGTGGCGCCTAGGGTATGGCAGGCCGGATGTACAGCCCGAGAGGGAGCTCCTGGGCCTCTGAAACAAGGGCGAGTGGGAGGCGTTC
Source organism: Mustela nivalis (assembly GCF_964662115.1). Lineage (NCBI taxonomy): Eukaryota > Metazoa > Chordata > Mammalia > Carnivora > Mustelidae > Mustela > Mustela nivalis. The sequence goes on along the minus strand of NW_028134018.1, from coordinate 44,015 downwards.
CTTCAGGCTTTTGTCTCTGGATGTTGTGTCCGAGATAGCCGTGGATTGGAGGGGTGGCCTCAGGGACTGTGGACGAGTATCCCTCTCTGGGGATTTGTCCCAGCTCCCAAGAGTTTGGGGTCATTTTGTGGGAAGGGTGGAAAAGTGTTGTCTGGCTCACGTGTCTCTCCAAGAAAGGGATTCCAGAGCAGAGCCCCAGGTACGGGCGGGGCGACTGGAAAACTCAAACACTGGTGAGGATTGGGTGCATAGGGGCTTGGCAAGCCCCATATGCGGGCTCTTGGCCCAGGCCCTTACAGGCCTTTCTTTGACAGGGGGCTCATGCTGAGGGTCAGAGTGTGAATTTGTGCCCTAGCAGCACTCAAGTTTGGGCGTGGCATCAGGGACCAGGAAGGTTTCTCCCACCCTGAAGGTGTGACTCCATGCCAAGAGCAAGCTTTACAGCCACGGGGAAGGAGGAGTTCTGTGTTGTGCTTGCGATACCCAGCTGTGTGGAGAATTGATATAATGTCTAGGTTCAGATATCTGAAAACCAAGGTTAGGAAGAGGTGACGGCATAAGACCATGGCGTGTCCGAAGTGCTGGGTGTGCGGCCAGCTGTCTCCTTGTCTGTCTAGACGTCTGGCTTCAGGCTGTGTCAGACAGAGCATGAGTGCCCAGAGCAGCCTATCCAGTTCGGGTACCGTCGAGGCCCGAGCAGGTTGATCCTCATCTGGGTTTTCTGGAGAGAGCCCCACAGGGAAACGTTTTTCTTCCCTTGGGCAGACCCTGGGCTGGGTTGTGGTTCTGGAGTTCCTAGTCTGGAGGGCTTGTTTGCCAGGAGTGTGAGGAAGGAAGTCTGAAAACACAAGCTAGCGTGAGGTTTGGGACCGATGGCACGGCAGGCCCACTCTGAGAGGCTGAATCGAGATCTCCTGCACTGAGGTCATTTCACTATGAGCTGTGCCTCAGGCTAGAGTTTTTGTCCAGCATGGCCTCTTCCTGAATGGTGTGGGGGCCTCATGAGGCCAGGAAGGTTTGCCTACGATGGGATTTGTGAACTACTCCAAACCTCAAGGTTTCCTTCTGCACGAAAGTCGAGTGCTATTGGATGGTTCCAGGAGGCCCCATACGGAAAGACTCGAGAGCAGGTGTCTAAGCATGGATGCCTGGGAACGCCACCTCATATTCCCACTCTTTAGTCAGGACAAGGCAGGCTCAATCGGCGGGCTCCTGGGTGAGCTACCCAGAGGGGAGAGTTGAAATGGACTCTCCTGAAGATGAGTCCTACTGTGGCTTGGTGGCCTGGGAGACCTTGGAATGTGGAGGTGGCTCAGGGACTCTGCAGGATTCTCCAACCTGAGGTGTTTGACACGGCTCCATCAAGGAAGCTTCCCATGTGGAGACGAGAGAAGTTCTGTTCAGTGCCTCAGGAAAGCCCCATATCCTGTTCTTCGAACCCAAGCCTCTGAGGAGTGACACCTGGAAAACAAAGCAAGAGTTGAGATTAGGGCCTAAGGGCCTGTCCGGCTCAACCTTCTATCTCTGTTGAACATCTGTGTGCATGCCTTCATGGAGGTAGCAGCTCAGCTTGTGTCCGAAGTCCCCTGTGTGTGCAGGGAGGCTCCCGGTAATGGTATGTCCTCGGGGGCCTTGAGGTTTCTCATTTTCTGGAGGTGTGTGGCCAAAGGAATGGACAGAGTTTCCCAGGAGAGAGCAGGCATGGTCCTGTGGTATGGCTCCAGAGGACCCAGCCTAGAGGCTGTGTTTGCCAGGGCTGTGGGGACAGATGTCTGAAAAAGCAAACTTGGCTCAGCTAGGGGCCAAGGTAATGGCAGGCCTGATCTCCAGTCCGAGAGGGGAGATCCTCTGGATATCAAAGGAGGGCAAGTGGGAGGCAGTCGCTCAGGCTTTTGTCTCTGGGTGTTGCGTTGACAGTGGCCGTTCAGGGTAGGGGTTGCTTCAGGGGCCGAGGAAGAGCCTTCCTCTCGGGGGATTGTCCAAGCTCCCACGTGTTTGGGTTCATTCTGTGGGAAGGGAAGAGTACTGTTTTCTGCCACAGGGGACCCCCCAGGAGAGGGACTCTAGAGCACAGCAGTGGGTTCCCTCAACTGGAATACACACCATCTAGTTAGTCCTGCGTGCCTATGGGCATGGCAAGCCACATATGCGGGCTCTTGGTCCAATCACTGAGAGGCGTTACTTGAATAAGGTACTCACGCTGAGGGTCACAATGTGTGTTTGTGCCCAAGGCGGCCCTCACACATGGGCGTGGCCTCATGGGCCATGCCGTTTTCTCCTACACTGAAGGTTTGACTCACTGCCAGCAGCAAGGTTTCTTGCCATGGGGAAGGAGGGGTTCTGACTTGTGCATCAGGTTCCCCCCTGTGCAGGGATTGGAGATAAGGTCTAGGTTCCGATGACTGAAAACCCAGGTTGGGAATGGATGGTGGCCTAAGGCAGTGGCGGGTCCAATGTGCTGGGTGTGCAGCCAGCTGTGTCGGTGTCTGTTGGAAGGTCTGGGCTCAGGCTATTTGCGACAGAGCATCAGTGTTTAAGGTAGCCTATGCAATTGGGGTGTTGCCGAGGGCCAAGCAGTTTGATCCTCATTTGGGGTTTCTGGGCAGCACCATAGACAAAGTTTTTCTCCTGGGAGGCAGGCGGAGTGCTTCATTGTGGCCCCAGAATTCCAAGTAGGGAGGGTTTGTGGGCCAGGAGTGTGAGGACGGAAGTCTAGGAACACAAGCTAAAGTGAGGATTGGATCCAAGGGCAGAGCAGGCCCACTAGGCAGAGGCTGAATCAAAATCTCCTGCATCTGAAGTCAGGCTGAGGATCAGACGTTGGCTGAGGCTGGAGTATGTGTCCATGATGGCACCTTCATGAAGCGGGGGCCTCATGAGGCCAAGGAAGTTTTCCCACGCTGAGTTTGGAGGTTGCCCCAAACCACCAGGTTTCCTTCTGTGGGACATTCGAGTCCTGTTGCATGGCTCCAGGACATACCATACGGAAGGACTGGAGAGCACGGTTCGAAGGATGGATCCCTGTACAGCAAGCCTCGCATTCCCATTGGCCATTAGCCACAAGATATGTTTGATCTGCTGCCTCTGGGGCACGCTAACCAGGGGGCTGAGTTGAAATGGCCTCTCCTGAGGGTGCGTCATAATGTGCGTTTGGGTCCATGGAAACCTTGGAATGTGCTGGTTGTTCAGTGGCCCTGCGGAACTCTCCTACCTGAAGGGTTTGATACATCCCCAGTAAGTAAGCTCCCCATGTGGAGGCGAGAGAGGTTTGGTTTGGTGCCTCAGAAAAGCCCCGTGTGCTGGTCTACGAAAACAGACCTCTGAGGACGGACACATGGAAACCAAAGCTAAGGTACAGATTAGGGCCTGGGGGCCTGTCCATTTCAACCTTCTGTCTCTGGGGAGATCGTTGCTCCGCTGGTGTCAGAGAGCCCCTCTTAGTCCAGGGTGGCCTACACTATTGATGGCCTCAGGGGCCTTGGAGCTTTTCCCTAACCTGTAGGGTTGTGGTCAATGGATTGGGCACAATTTCCTTGGAGAGGGCAGGCACAATCTTTCGCTGTGGCTCCAGAGGCCCTAGCCTGGCGGTTGTGTGGGTCCAGGCTGAGGGCACAGAAGTCTGAAAACACAAACTCAGCTTATGAGTGGCGCCTAGGGTATGGCAGGCCGGATGTACAGCCCGAGAGGGAGCTCCTGGGCCTCTGAAACAAGGGCGAGTGGGAGGCGTTCCTTCAGGCTTTTGTCTCTGGATGTTGTGTCCGAGATAGCCGTGGATTGGAGGGGTGGCCTCAGGGACTGTGGACGAGTATCCCTCTCTGGGGATTTGTCCCAGCTCCCAAGAGTTTGGGGTCATTTTGTGGGAAGGGTGGAAAAGTGTTGTCTGGCTCACGTGTCTCTCCAAGAAAGGGATTCCAGAGCAGAGCCCCAGGTACGGGCGGGGCGACTGGAAAACTCAAACACTGGTGAGGATTGGGTGCATAGGGGCTTGGCAAGCCCCATATGCGGGCTCTTGGCCCAGGCCCTGACAGGCCTTTCTTTGACATGGGGCTCATGCTGAGGGTCAGAGTGTGAATTTGTGCCCAAGCAGCACTCAAGTTTGGGCGTGGCATCAGGGACCAGGAAGGTTTCTCCCACCCTGAAGGTGTGACTCCATGCCAAGAGCAAGCTTTACAGCCACGGGGAAGGAGGAGTTCTGTGTTGTGCTTGCGATACCCAGCTGTGTGGAGAATTGATATAATGTCTAGGTTCAGATATCTGAAAACCAAGGTTAGGAAGAGGTGACGGCATAAGACCATGGCGTGTCCGAAGTGCTGGGTGTGCGGCCAGCTGTCTCCTTGTCTGTCTGGACGTCTGGCTTCAGGCTGTGTCAGACAGAGCATGAGTGCCCAGAGCAGCCTATCCAGTTCGGGTACCGTCGAGGCCCGAGCAGGTTGAACCTCATCTGGGTTTTCTGGAGAGAGCCCCACAGGGAAACGTTTTTCTTCCCTTGGGCAGACCCTGGGCTGGGTTGTGGTTCTGGAGTTCCTAGTCCGGAGGGCTTGTTTGCCAGGAGTGTGAGGAAGGAAGTCTGAAAACACAAGCTAGCGTGAGGTTTGGGACCGATGGCACGGCAGGCCCACTCTGAGAGGCTGAATCGAGATCTCCTGCACTGAGGTCATTTCACTATGAGCTGTGCCTCAGGCTAGAGTTTTTGTCCAGCATGGCCTCTTCCTGAATGGTGTGGGGGCCTCATGAGGCCAGGAAGGTTTGCCTACGATGGGATTTGTGAACTACTCCAAACCTCAAGGTTTCCTTCTGCACGAAAGTCGAGTGCTATTGGATGGTTCCAGGAGGCCCCATACGGAAAGACTCGAGAGCAGGTGTCTAAGCATGGATGCCTGGGAACGCCACCTCATATTCCCACTCTTTAGTCAGGACAAGGCAGGCTCAATCGGCGGGCTCCTGGGTGAGCTACCCAGAGGGGAGAGTTGAAATGGACTCTCCTGAAGATGAGTCCTACTGTGGCTTGGTGGCCTGGGAGACCTTGGAATGTGGAGGTGGCTCAGGGACTCTGCAGGATTCTCCAACCTGAGGTGTTTGACACGGCTCCAACAAGGAAGCTTCCCATGTGGAGACGAGAGAAGTTCTGTTCAGTGCCTCAGGAAAGCCCCATATCCTGTTCTTCGAACCAAAGCCTCTGAGGAGTGACACCTGGAAAACAAAGCAAGAGTTGAGATTAGGGCCTAAGGGCCTGTCCGGCTCAACCTTCTATCTCTGTTGACATCTGTGTGCATGCCTTCATGGAGGTAGCAGCTCAGCTTGTGTCCGAAGGCCCCTGTGTGTGCAGGGAGGCTCACGGTAATGGTATGTCCTCGGGGGCCTTGAGGTTTCTCATATTCTGGAGGTGTGTGGCCAAAGGAATGGACAGATTTTCCCAGGAGAGAGCAGGCATGGTCCTGTGGTATGGCTCCAGAGGACCCAGCCTAGAGGCTGTGTTTGCCAGGGCTGTGGGGACAGATGTCTGAAAAAGCAAACTTGGCTCAGGTAGGGGCCAAGGTAATGGCAGGCCTGATCTCCAGTCCGAGAGGGGAGATCCTCTGGATATCAAAGGAGGGCAAGTGGGAGGCAGTCGCTCAGGCTTTTGTCTCTGGGTGTTGCGTTCACAGTGGCCGTTCAGGGTAGGGGTTGCTTCAGGGGCCGAGGAAGAGCCTTCCTCTCGGGGGATTGTCCAAGCTCCCAAGTGTTTGGGTTCATTCTGTGGGAAGGGAAGAGTACTGTTTTCTGCCACAGGGGACCCCCCAGGAGAGGGACTCTAGAGCACAGCAGTGGGTTCCCTCAACTGGAATACACACCATCTAGTTAGTCCTGCGTGCCTATGGGCATGGCAAGCCACATATGCGGGCTCTTGGTCCAATCACTGAGAGGCGTTACTTGAATAAGGTACTCACGCTGAGGGTCACAATGTGTGTTTGTGCCCAAGGCGGCCCTCACACATGGGCGTGGCCTCATGGGCCATGCCGTTTTCTCCTACACTGAAGGTTTGACTCACTGCCAGCAGCAAGGTTTCTTGCCATGGGGAAGGAGGGGTTCTGACTTGTGCATCAGGTTCCCCCCTGTGCAGGGATTGGAGATAAGGTCTAGGTTCCGATGACTGAAAACCCAGGTTGGGAATGGATGATGGCCTAAGGCAGTGGCGGGTCCAATGTGCTGGGTGTGCAGCCAGCTGTGTCGGTGTCTGTTGGAAGGTCTGGGCTCAGGCTATTTGCGACAGAGCATCAGAGTTTAAGGTGGCCTATGCAATTGGGGTGTTGCCGAGGGCCAAGCAGTTTGATCCTCATTTGGGGTTTCTGGGCAGCACCATAGACAAAGTTTTTCTCCTGGGAGGCAGGCGGAGTGCTTCATTGTGGCCCCAGAATTCCCAGTAGGGAGGGTTTGTGGGCCAGGAGTGTGAGGACGGAAGTCTAGGAACACAAGCTAAAGTGAGGATTGGAGCCAAGGGCAGAGCAGGCCCACTAGGCAGAGGCTGAATCAAAATCTCCTGCATCTGAAGTCAGGCTGAGGATCAGACGTTGGCTGAGGCTGGAGTATGTGCCCATGATGGCACCTTCATGAAGCGGAGGCCTCATGAGGCCAAGGAAGTTTTCCCACGCTGAGTTTGGAGGTTGCCCCAAACCACCAGGTTTCCTTCTGTGGGACATTCGAGTCCTGTTGCATGGCTCCAGGACATACCATACGGAAGGACTGGAGAGCACGGTTCGAAGGATGGATCCCTGTACAGCATGCCTCGCATTCCCATTGGCCATTAGCCACAAGATATGTTTGATCTGCTGCCTCTGGGGCACGCTAACCAGGGGGCTGAGTTGAAATGGCCTCTCCTGAGGGTGCGTCATAATGTGCGTTTGGGTCCATGGAAACCTTGGAATGTGCTGGTTGTTCAGTGGCCCTGCGGAACTCTCCTACCTGAAGGGTTTGATACATCCCCAGTAAGTAAGCTCCCCATGTGGAGGCGAGAGAGGTTTGGTTTGGTGCCTCAGAAAATCCCCGTGTGCTGGTCTACGAAAACAGACCTCTGAGGACGGACACATGGAAACCAAAGCTAAGGTACAGATAAGGGCCTGGGGGCCTGTCCATTTCAACCTTCTGTCTCTGGTGAGATAGTTGCTCCGCTGGTGTCAGAGAGCCCCTCTTAGTCCAGGGTGGCCTACACTATTGATGGCCTCAGGGGCCTTGGAGCTTTTCCCTAACCTGTAGGGTTGTGGTCAATGGATTGGGCACAATTTCCTTGGAGAGGGCAGGCACAATCTTTCGCTGTGGCTCCAGAGGCCCTAGCCTGGCGGTTGTGTGGGTCCAGGCTGAGGGCACAGAAGTCTGAAAACACAAACTCAGCTTATGAGTGGCGCCTAGGGTATGGCAGGCCGGATGTACAGCCCGAGAGGGAGCTCCTGGGCCTCTGAAACAAGGGCGAGTGGGAGGCGTTCCTTCAGGCTTTTGTCTCTGGATGATGTGTCCGAGATAGCCGTGGATTGGAGGGGTGGCCTCAGGGACTGTGGACGAGTATCCCTCTCTGGGGATTTGTCCCAGCTCCCAAGAGTTTGGGGTCATTTTGTGGGAAGGGTGGAAAAGTGTTTTCTGGCTCACGTGTCTCTCCAAGAAAGGGATTCCAGAGCAGAGCCCCAGGTACGGGCGGGGCGACTGGAAAACTCAAACACTGGTGAGGATTGGGTGTATAGGGGCTTGGCAAGCCCCATATGCGGGCTCTTGGCCCAGGCCTGACAGGCCTTTCTTTGACATGGGGCTCATGCTGAGGGTCAGAGTGTGAATTTGTGCCCAAGCAGCACTCAAGTTTGGGCGTGGCATCAGGGACCAGGAAGGTTTCTCCCACCCTGAAGGTGTGACTCCATGCCAAGAGCAAGCTTTACAGCCACGGGGAAGGAGGAGTTCTGTGTTGTGCTTGCGATACCCAGCTGTGTGGAGAATTGATATAATGTCTAGGTTCAGATATCTGAAAACCAAGGTTAGGAAGAGGTGACGGCATAAGACCATGGCGTGTCCGAAGTGCTGGGTGTGCGGCCAGCTGTCTCCTTGTCTGTCTGGACGTCTGGCTTCAGGCTGTGTCAGACAGAGCATGAGTGCCCAGAGCAGCCTATCCAGTTCGGGTACCGTCGAGGCCCGAGCAGGTTGATCCTCATCTGGGTTTTCTGGAGAGAGCCCCACAGGGAAACGTTTTTCTTCCCTTGGGCAGACCCTGGGCTGGGTTGTGGTTCTGGAGTTCCTAGTCCAGAGGGCTTGTTTGCCAGGAGTGTGAGGAAGGAAGTCTGAAAACACAAGCTAGCGTGAGGTTTGGGACCGATGGCACGGCAGGCCCACTCTGAGAGGCTGAATCGAGATCTCCTGCACTGAGGTCATTTCAACTATGAGCCGTGCCTCAGGCTAGAGTTTTTGTCCAGCATGGCCTCTTCCTGAATGGTGTGGGGGCCTCATGAGGCCAGGAAGGTTTGCCTACGATGGGATTTGTGAACTACTCCAAACCTCAAGGTTTCCTTCTGCACGAAAGTCGAGTGCTATTGGATGGTTCCAGGAGGCCCCATACGGAAAGACTCGAGAATAGGTGTCTAAGCATGGATGCCTGGGAACGCCACTTCATATTCCCACTCTTTAGTCGGGACAAGGAAGGCTCAATAGGCGGGCTCCTGGGTGAGCTACCCAGAGGGGAGAGTTGAAATGGACTCTCCTGAAGATGAGTGCTACTGTGGCTTGGTGGCCTGGGAGACCTTGGAATGTGGAGGTGGCTCAGGGACTCTGCAGGATTCTCCAACCTGAGGTGTTTGACACGGCTCCAACAACGAAGCTTCCCATGTGGAGACGAGAGAAGTTCTGTTCAGTGCCTCAGGAAAGCCCCATATCCTGTTCTTCGAAACAAAGCCTCTGAGGAGTGACACCTGGAAAACAAAGCAAGAGTTGAGATTAGGGCCTAAGGGCCTGTCCGGCTCAACCTTCTATCTCTGTTGACATCTGTGTGCATGCCTTCATGGAGGTAGCAGCTCAGCTTGTGTCCGAAGGCCCCTGTGTGTGCAGGGAGGCTCACGGTAATGGTATGTCCTCGGGGGCCTTGAGGTTTCTCATATTCTGGAGGTGTGTGGCCAAAGGAATGGACAGATTTTCCCAGGAGAGAGCAGGCATGGTCCTGTGGTATGGCTCCAGAGGACCCAGCCTAGAGGCTGTGTTTGCCAGGGCTGTGGGGACAGATGTCTGAAAAAGCAAACTTGGCTCAGGTAGGGGCCAAGGTAATGGCAGGCCTGATCTCCAGTCCGAGAGGGGAGATCCTCTGGATATCAAAGGAGGGCAAGTGGGAGGCAGTCGCTCAGGCTTTTGTCTCTGGGTGTTGCGTTCACAGTGGCCGTTCAGGGTAGGGGTTGCTTCAGGGGCCGAGGAAGAGCCTTCCTCTCGGGGGATTGTCCAAGCTCCCAAGTGTTTGGGTTCATTCTGTGGGAAGGGAAGAGTACTGTTTTCTGCCACAGGGGACCCCCCAGGAGAGGGACTCTAGAGCACAGCAGTGGGTTCCCTCAACTGGAATACACACCATCTAGTTAGTCCTGCGTGCCTATGGGCATGGCAAGCCACATATGCGGGCTCTTGGTCCAATCACTGAGAGGCGTTACTTGAATAAGGTACTCACGCTGAGGGTCACAATGTGTGTTTGTGCCCAAGGCGGCCCTCACACATGGGCGTGGCCTCATGGGCCATGCCGTTTTCTCCTACACTGAAGGTTTGACTCACTGCCAGCAGCAAGGTTTCTTGCCATGGGGAAGGAGGGGTTCTGACTTGTGCATCAGGTTCCCCCCTGTGCAGGGATTGGAGATAAGGTCTAGGTTCTGATGACTGAAAACCCAGGTTGGGAATGGATGGTGGCCTAAGGCAGTGGCGGGTCCAATGTGCTGGGTGTGCAGCCAGCTGTGTCAGTGTCTGTTGGAAGGTCTGGGCTCAGGCTATTTGCGACAGAGCATCAGTGGTTAAGGTGGCCTATGCAATTGGGGTGTTGCCGAGGGCCAAGCAGTTTGATCCTCATTTGGGGTTTCTGGGCAGCACCATAGACAAAGTTTTTCTCCTGGGAGGCAGGCGGAGTGCTTCATTGTGGCCCCAGAATTCCCAGTAGGGAGGGTTTGTGGGCCAGGAGTGTGAGGACGGAAGTCTAGGAACACAAGCTTAAGTGAGGATTGGAGCCAAGGGCAGAGCAGGCCCACTAGGCAGAGGCTGAATCAAAATCTCCTGCATCTGAAGTCAGGCTGAGGATCAGACATTGGCTGAGGCTGGAGTATGTGTCCATGATGGCACCTTCATGAAGCGGGGGCCTCATGAGGCCAAGGAAGTTTTCCCACGCTGAGTTTGGAGGTTGCCCCAAACCACCAGGTTTCCTTCTGTGGGACATTCGAGTCCTGTTGCATGGCTCCAGGACATACCATACGGAAGGACTGGAGAGCACGGTTCGAAGGATGGATCCCTGTACAGCATGCCTCGCATTCCCATTGGCCATTAGCCACAAGATATGTTTGATCTGCTGCCTCTGGGGCACGCTAACCAGGGGGCTGAGTTGAAATGGCCTCTCCTGAGGATGCGTCATAATGTGCGTTTGGGTCCATGGAAACCTTGGAATGTGCTGGTTGTTCAGTGGCCCTGCGGAACTCTCCTACCTGAAGGGTTTGATACATCCCCAGTAAGTAAGCTCCCCATGTGGAGGCGAGAGAGGTTTGGTTTGGTGCCTCAGAAAAGCCCCGTGTGCTGGTCTACGAAAACAGACCTCTGAGGACGGACACATGGAAACCAGAGCTAAGGTTCAGATTAGGGCCTGGGGGCCTGTCCATTTCAACCTTCTGTCTCTGGGGACACTGTCTGAGAGTCTAAGTGGAGATAGTTGCTCCGCTGGTGTCAGAGAGCCCCTCTTAGTCCAGGGTGGCCTACACTATTGATGGCCTCCGGGGCCTTGGAGCTTTTCCCTAACCTGTAGGGTTATGGTCAATGGAGTGGGCACAATTTCCTTGGAGAGGGCAGGCACAATCTTTCACTGTGGCTCCAGATGCCCTAGCCTGGCGGTTGTGTGGGTCCAGGCTGAGGGCACAGAAGTCTGAAAACACAAACTCAGCTTATGAGTGGCGCCTAGGGTATGGCAGGCCGGATGTACAGCCCGAGAGGGAGCTCCTGGGCCTCTGAAACAAGGGCGAGTGGGAGGCGTTCCTTCAGGCTTTTGTCTCTGGATGTTGTGTCCGAGATAGCCGTGGATTGGAGGGGTGGCCTCAGGGACTGTGGACGAGTATCCCTCTCTGGGGATTTGTCCCAGCTCCCAAGAGTTTGGGGTCATTTTGTGGGAAGGGTGGAAAAGTGTTGTCTGGCTCACGTGTCTCTCCAAGAAAGGGATTCCAGAGCAGAGCCCCAGGTACGGGCGGGGCGACTGGAAAACTCAAACACTGGTGAGGATTGGGTGCATAGGGGCTTGGCAAGCCCCATATGCGGGCTCTTGGCCCAGGCCCTGACAGGCCTTTCTTTGACATGGGGCTCATGCTGAGGGTCAGAGTGTGAATTTGTGCCCAAGCAGCACTCAAGTTTGGGCGTGGCATCAGGGACCAGGAAGGTTTCTCCCACCCTGAAGGTGTGACTCCATGCCAAGAGCAAGCTTTACAGCCACGGGGAAGGAGGAGTTCTGTGTTGTGCTTGCGATACCCAGCTGTGTGGAGAATTGATATAATGTCTAGGTTCAGATATCTGAAAACCAAGGTTAGGAAGAGGTGACGGCATAAGACCATGGCGTGTCCGAAGTGCTGGGTGTGCGGCCAGCTGTCTCCTTGTCTGTCTGGACGTCTGGCTTCAGGCTGTGTCAGACAGAGCATGAGTGCCCAGAGCAGCCTATCCAGTTCGGGTACCGTCGAGGCCCGAGCAGGTTGATCCTCATCTGGGTTTTCTGGAGAGAGCCCCACAGGGAAACGTTTTTCTTCCCTTGGGCAGACCCTGGGCTGGGTTGTGGTTCTGGAGTTCCTAGTCCGGAGGGCTTGTTTGCCAGGAGTGTGAGGAAGGAAGTCTGAAAACACAAGCTAGCGTGAGGTTTGGGACCGATGGCACGGCAGGCCCACTCTGAGAGGCTGAATCGAGATCTCCTGCACTGAGGTCATTTTAACTCTGAGACGTGCCTCAGGCTAGAGTTTTTGTCCAGCATGGCCTCTTCCTGAATGGTGTGGGGGCCTCATGAGGCCAGGAAGGTTTGCCTACGATGGGATTTGTGAACTACTCCAAACCTCAAGGTTTCCTTCTGCACGAAAGTCGAGTGCTATTGGATGGTTCCAGGAGGCCCCATACGGAAAGACTCGAGAGCAGGTGTCTAAGCATGGATGCCTGGGAACGCCACCTCATATTCCCACTCTTTAGTCAGGACAATTCAGGCTCAATCTGCAGGCTCCTGGGTGAACTACCCAGAGGGGAGAGTTGAAATGGACTCTCCTGAAGATGAGTCCTACTGTGGCTTGGTGGCCTGGGAGACCTTGGAATGTGGAGGAGGCTCAGGGACTCTGCAGGATTCTCCAACCTGATGTGTTTGACACGGCTCCAACAAGGAAGCTTCCCATGTGGAGATGAGAGAAGTTCTGTTCAGTGCCTCAGGAAAGCCCCATATCCTGTTCTTCGAACCAAAGCCTCTGAGGAGTGACACCTGGAAAACAAAGCAAGAGTTGAGATTAGGGCTAAGGGCCTGTCCGTCTCAACCTTCTATCTCTGTTGACAACTGTGTGCATGCCTTCATGGAGGTAGCATCTCAGCTTGTGTCCGAAGGCCCCTGTGTGTGCAGGGAGTCTCCCGGTAATGGTATGTCCTCAGGGGCCTTGAGGTTTCTCATATTCTGGAGGTGTGTGGCCAAAGGAATGGACAGAGTTTCCCAGGAGAGAGCAGGCATGGTCCTGTGGTATGGCTCCAGAGGACCCAGCTTAGAGGCTGTGTTTGCCAGGGCTGTGGGGACAGATGTCTGAAAAAGCTAACTTGGCTCAGGTAGGGGCCAACGTAATGGCAGGCCTGATCTCCAGTCCGAGAGGGGAGATCCTCTGGATATCAAAGGAGGGCAAGTGGGAGGCAGTCGCTCAGGCTTTTGTCTCTGGGTGTTGCGTTCACAGTGGCCGTTCAGGGTAGGGGTTGCTTCAGGGGCCGAGGAAGAGCCTTCCTCTCGGGGGATTGTCCAAGCTCCCAAGTGTTTGGGCTCATTCTGTGGGAAGGGAAGAGTACTGTTTTCTGCCACAGGGGACCCCCCAGGAGAGGGACTCTAGAGCACAGCAGTGGGTTCCCTCAACTGGAATACACACCATCTAGTTAGTCCTGCGTGCCTATGGGCATGGCAAGCCACATATGCGGGCTCTTGGTCCAATCACTGAGAGGCGTTACTTTAATAAGGTACTCACGCTGAGGGTCACAATGTGTGTTTGTGCCCAAGGCAGCCCTCACACATGGGCGTGGCCTCATGGGCCATGCCGTTTTCTCCTACACTGAAGGTTTGACTCACTGCCAGCAGCAAGGTTTCTTGCCATGGGAAGGAGGGGTTCTGACTTGTGCATCAGGTTCCCCCCTGTGCAGGGATTGGAGATAAGTTCTAGGTTCTGATGACTGAAAACCCAGGTTTGGAATGGATGGTGGCCTAAGGCAGTGGCGGGTCCAATGTGCTGGATGTGCAGCCAGCTGTGTCGGTGTCTGTTGGAAGGTCTGGGCTCAAGCTATTTGCGACAGAGCATCAGTGTTTAAGGTAGCCTATGCAATTGGGGTGTTGCCGAGGGCCAAGCAGTTTGATCCTCATTTGGGGTTTCTGGGCAGCACCGTAGACAAAGTTTTTCTCCTGGGAAGCAGGCGGAGTGCTTCATTGTGGCCCCAGAATTCCCAGAAGGGAGGGTTTGTGGGGCAGGAGTGTGAGGACGGAAGACTAGGAACACAAGCTAAAGTGAGGATTGGAGCCAAGGGCAGAGCAGGCCCACTAGGCAGAGGCTGAATCAAAATCTCCTGCATCTGAAGTCAGGCTGAGGATCAGACATTGGCTGAGGCTGGAGTATGTGTCCATGATGGCACCTTCATGAAGCGGGGGCCTCATGAGGCCAAGGAAGTTTTCCCACGCTGAGTTTGGAGGTTGCCCCAAACCACCAGGTTTCCTTCTGTGGGACATTCGAGTCCTGTTGCATGGCTCCAGGACATACCATACGGAAGGACTGGAGAGCACGGTTCGAATGATGGATCCCTGTACAGCATGCCTCGCATTCCCATTGGCCATTAGCCACAAGATATGTTTGATCTGCTGCCTCTGGGGCACGCTAACCAGGGGGCTGAGTTGAAATGGCCTCTACTGAGGATGCGTCATAATGTGCGTTTGGGTCCATGGAAACCTTGGAATGTGCTGGTTGTTCAGTGGCCCTGCGGAACTCTCCTACCTGAAGGGTTTGATACATCCCCAGTAAGTAAGCTCCCCATGTGGAGACGAGAGAGGTTTGGTTTGGTGCCTCAGAAAAGCCCCGTGTGCTGGTCTACGAAAACAGACCTCTGAGGTCGGACACATGGAAACCAGAGCTAAGGTTCAGATTAGGGCCTGGGGGCCTGTCCATTTCAACGTTCTGTCTCTGGGGACACTGTCTGAGAGTCTAAGTGGAGATAGTTGCTCCTCTGGTGTCAGAGAGCCCCTCTTAGTCCAGGGTGGCCTACACTATTGATGGCCTCCGGGGCCTTGGAGCTTTTCCCTAACCTGTAGGGTTGTGGTCAATGGAGTGGGCACAATTTCCTTGGAGAGGGCAGGCACAATCTTTCACTGTGGCTCGAGAGGCCCTAGCCTGGCGGTTGTGTGGGTCCAGGCTGAGGGCACAGAAGTCTGAAAACACAAACTCAGCTTATGAGTGGCGCCTAGGGTATGGCAGGCCGGATGTACAGCCCGAGAGGGAGCTCCTGGGCCTCTGAAACAAGGGCGAGTGGGAGGCGTTCCTTCAGGCTTTTGTCTCTGGATGTTGTGTCCGAGATAGCCGTGGATTGGAGGGGTGGCCTCAGGGACTGTGGACGAGTATCCCTCTCTGGGGATTTGTCCCAGCTCCCAAGAGTTTGGGGTCATTTTGTGGGAAGGGTGGAAAAGTGTTGTCTGGCTCACGTGTCTCTCCAAGAAAGGGATTCCAGAGCAGAGCCCCAGGTACGGGCGGGGCGACTGGAAAACTCAAACACTGGTGAGGATTGGGTGCATAGGGGCTTGGCAAGCCCCATATGCGGGCTCTTGGCCCAGGCCCTGACAGGCCTTTCTTTGACATGGGGCTCATGCTGAGGGTCAGAGTGTGAATTTGTGCCCAAGCAGCACTCAAGTTTGGGCGTGGCATCAGGGACCAGGAAGGTTTCTCCCACCCTGAAGGTGTGACTCCATGCCAAGAGCAAGCTTTACAGCCACGGGGAAGGAGGAGTTCTGTGTTGTGCTTGCGATACCCAGCTGTGTGGAGAATTGATATAATGTCTAGGTTCAGATATCTGAAAACCAAGGTTAGGAAGAGGTGACGGCATAAGACCATGGCGTGTCCGAAGTGCTGGGTGTGCGGCCAGCTGTCTCCTTGTCTGTCTGGACGTCTGGCTTCAGGCTGTGTCAGACAGAGCATGAGTGCCCAGAGCAGCCTATCCAGTTCGGGTACCGTCGAGGCCCGAGCAGGTTGATCCTCATCTGGGTTTTCTGGAGAGAGCCCCACAGGGAAACGTTTTTCTTCCCTTGGGCAGACCCTGGGCTGGGTTGTGGTTCTGGAGTTCCTAGTCCGGAGGGCTTGTTTGCCAGGAGTGTGAGGAAGGAAGTCTGGAAACACAAGCTAGCGTGAGGTTTGGGACCGATGGCACGGCAGGCCCACTCTGAGAGGCTGAATCGAGATCTCCTGCACTGAGGTCATTTCAACTCTGAGACGTGCCTCAGGCTAGAGTTTTTGTCCAGCATGGCCTCTTCCTGAATGGTGTGGGGGCCTCATGAGGCCAGGAAGGTTTTCCTACGATGGGATTTGTGAACTACTCCAAACCTCAAGGTTTCCTTCTGCACGAAAGTCGAGTGCTATTGGATGGTTCCAGGAGGCCCCATACGGAAAGACTCGAGAGCAGGTGTCTAAGCATGGATGCCTGGGAACGCCACCTCATATTCCCACTCTTTAGTCAGGACAAGGCAGGCTCAATCTGCGGGCTCCTGGGTGAGCTACGCAGAGGGGAGAGTTGAAATGGACTCTCCTGAAGATGAGTCCTACTGTGGCTTGGTGGCCTGGGAGACCTTGGAATGTGGAGGTGGCTCAGGGACTCTGCAGGATTCTCCAACCTGAGGTGTTTGACACGGCTCCAACAAGGAAGCTTCCCTGGTGGAGACGAGAGAAGTTCTGTTCAGTGCCTCAGGAAAGCCCCATATCCTGTTCTTCGAACCAAAGACTCTGAGGAGTGACACCTGGAAAACAAAGCAAGAGTTGAGATTAGGGCCTAAGGGCCTGTCCGGCTCAACCTTCAGTCATGCACAGAAACTACAACCTGAGCCAACGTCTGATCCTCGCCGTGACTTCAGATGCATGAGATATTGGTTCAGATGTGCAAGGGGTACCTGCCTTGCCCTCGGCCTGAAGCCCAAGTCTAGCTTGTGGTCTCAGACATCTGTCCTCACACTACTGGCCCAGAAGCCCTCAAGTTTGGCAAATCCGGACCCACAATGCAGCACTCTGTCTGCCCTCGAGAAAAAATATCTTGCCTAATGAGCTGCCCAGGCACCTCAAATGAGGATCAACCTACACGGCACTCGACTGTACCCAAATTACATAGTCTAATCTGGGCATTAATGCACTGTCTGACACAACCTGAGCCCGAACCTCCTGACTAACAACCAGGCAGCTGACCGCACACTGAGCACATCAGACCCACCATGGCCTTAGGTCATCATCTCTTCCAAACTGCGATTTTCAGGCTTCCGAACCTAGACCTTATCTCCAACCACTGCTCAGGGTTGAAAATGATGCAGAAATCAGAACTCCTTCCCCATGGCAAGAGACCTTGTGATTGGCATGTTGTCCAAAGTTCAATGAAGTTGAAACCAGTGTGGCCCATGAGGCCCCGCCCATGCTCCCGAGCCACATTGGACACAAACACACATTGTGACCCTCAGCCTGAGCCCAGTCCTCAAGGAATGCCTCTCAGTGGCTGGATGAAGAGACAGCATATGGGGCCTGCCATGCCCCTAGGCCCCAAATTTTAACCATAGTTTGGGTTGTCCCTTCACTCTTCCCCAGGGCTCTGCTTTGGAATTCCTCTTTGGTTGGGACACCTGAGGTAACAAAACTGAAAGGAGACCTCCAATCCCACAGATTGACGAAAAACAATTGGGACCGGGCCAAATCCACGGAGAGGAAAGTTCGTCCATGGCCCATGAGCTTCACCACATTCCACGGCCATGGTTGACACAAAATCCAGAGACCAAAGCCTGAGCTTGAGCCTCAGACTCGCTCTTTCTAAATATCCTGAAGAGTTCTTCTCATGTTTTGTAGATTGGGCCTGCCATACCTACGTCCCTAAACCTCAGCTGAGTTTGTGTTTTCAGACTTCTGTCCTCAAATTCCTGGGCAACACACACTCCAGGCTGGCGCCCCTGGAGCCACACATTAGGACTGTGCCTACCCCATGCATGGGAATTCTGCCCATTCCATTGTCCAAAATTTTACAAATTAGGAGAACCCTCCAAAGTCCCCGAGGCCATCCCAATATCTAGGTCTCAGTGGACAACAAGGGCGGTCTGACACCAGCTGAGCTCTACGTCCACTCATACCATAGATGAATGTCCCCAGTGAAGGATATGGTACCAGACAGGACCCTAGGCCATAATCGGATCCATTGCTTTGGTTTACAGGCATGTCTCCTCAAAATCCTGGATTCCAATACCAGCATAGGGGCTTTCCTGAGGCACTCATCAGAAAAAATCTCGTCTCCACGAGAAAACTTGTGCATGGAACCTATGTCAAAATCTTAGGAGCATACTTCAGAGTCCCGGTGCCACCGCCCCATTCCAAGGTACTCATGGACACAAACACACATTAGGCCCCATGCTCAGGAAAGTCCATTTCAACTCAGCCAACCCGGTTGCTCCTGCAGAGCCCTCCGATATCAACTGTCTTGTTGCTAGGAGACAATTGGAATGCGAGGCGGGCTACCCTGGCATCCATCCTCGAATGGTGCTCTGGAGTCATCAATATGGGATGTGTTGGAGCTGCCCAACAGGTCTCAATTGTCCCGCAGAAGGAATCTTGAAGGGGTTATCCCACAACTCCCAAAGTGTGAAAACCTCCATGGCCTTAAGATTCCACTCCGTTCATGAAGGGCAGTCATGCACAGAAACTACAACTTGAGCCAACGTCTGATCCTCGCCGTGACTTCAGATGCATGAGATATTGGTTCAGATGTGCAGGGGGTACCTGCCTTGCCCTCGGCCTGAAGCCCAAGTCTAGCTTGTGGTCTCAGACTTCTGTCCTCATACTACTGGCCCAGAAGCCCTCAAGTTTGGCAATTCCAGACCCACAAGGCAGCACTCTGTCTGCCCTCGAGAAAAAATATCTTGCCTATGAGCTGCCCAGGCACCTCAAATGAGGATCAACCTACACGGCACTCGACTGTACCCAAATTACATAGTCTAACCTGGGCACTAATGCACTGTCTGACACAACCTGAGTCGAACCTCCTGACCAAAAACCAGGCAGCTGACCGCACACTGAGCACATCAGACCCACCATGGCCTTAGGTCATCATCTCTTCCCACCTGCGGTTTTCAGGCTTCCGAACCTAGACCTTATCTCCAACCACTGCCCAGGGTTGAAAATGATGCAGAAATAAGAACTCCTTCCCAATGGCAAGAGACCTTGTGATTGGCATGTTGTCCAAAGTTCAGTGAAGTTGATACCAGTGTGGCCCATGAGGCCCCGCCCATGCTCCCGAGCCACATTGGTCACAAACACACATTGTGACCCTCAGCCTGAGCCCAGTCCTCAAGGAATGCCTCTCAGTGGCTGGATGAAGAGACAGCATATGGGGCCTGCCATGCCCCTAGGCCCCAAATTTTAACCATAGTTTGGGTTGTCCCTTCACTCTTCCCCAGGGCTCTACTTTGGAATTCCTCTTTTGTTGGGACACCTAAGGTAACAAACCTGAAAGGAGACCTCCCATCCCACAGATTGACGAAAAACAATTGGGACCGGGCCAAATCCACAGAGAGGAAGATTCGTCCCTGGCACATGAGGCCTTCCCACATTCCACGACCATCGTTGACACAAAATCCAGAGACCAAATCCTGAGCAAGAGCCTCAGATTCGCTCTTTCTAAATATCCTGAAGAGTTCTTCTCATGGTTTGTAGATTGTGCCTGCCATACCTGCGTCCCCAAACCTAAGCTGAGTTTGTGTTTTCAGACTTCTGTCCTCAAAGTCCTGGGCCACACACCCTCTAGCTGGGGTCCCTGGAGCCACACATTAGGACAATGCCTCCCCAATGCATGGGAATTCTGCCCATTCCATTGTCCAAAGTCCCCGAGGCCGTCCAATATGTAGTTCTCAGTGGACAAACAAGGGCGGTCTGACACCAGCTGAGCATCTACCTCCACTCATACCATAGATGGATGTCCTCAGAGAAGGAGATGGAACCAGACAGGACCCTAGGCCGTAATCAG
This sequence comes from Mustela nivalis, assembly GCF_964662115.1. Lineage (NCBI taxonomy): Eukaryota > Metazoa > Chordata > Mammalia > Carnivora > Mustelidae > Mustela > Mustela nivalis. The sequence continues at coordinate 24,347 of NW_028134018.1, read as the reverse complement.
ATCCATTGCTTTGGTTTACAGGCATGTCTCCTCAAAATCCTGAATTCCAATACCAGCATAGGGGGTTTCCTGAGGCACCCATCAGAAAAAATCTCATCTCCACTAGGAAACTTATGCATGGGAACTATGTCAAAATATTATGAGAATACTTCAGAGTCCCGGTGCCACCGCCCCATTTCAAGGTCCTCATGGACACGCACATATTAGGCCCCATACTCAGGAAAGTCCATTTCAACTCAGCCACCCCAGTTGCTCCCACAGAGCCATCCGATCTCAATTGTCTTGTAGCTAGGAGACTATTGGAATGCGAGGCGATCTTTCCTGGCATACATCCTCGAACGGTGCTCTGGAGTCATTCCATATGGGATGTTTTGGAGCTGCCCAACAGGTCTCAATTTTCCCGCAGAAGGAATCCTTGAAGGGGGCATCCCACAACTCCCAACGTGGGAAAACCTTCATGGCCTTTAGTTTCCTCTCCGTTCATGAAGGGGCAGTCATGCACAGAAACTACAACCTGAGCCAACGTCTGATCCTCGCCGTGACTTCAGATGCATGAGATATTGGTTCAGACGTGCAGGGGGTACCTGCCTTGCCCTCGGCCTGAAGCCCAAGTCTAGCTTGTGTTCTCAGACTTCTGTCCTCACACTACTGGCCCAGAAGCCCTCAAGTTTGGCAATTCCAGACCCACAATGCAGCACTGTGCCTGCCCTCTAGAAAAAATATCTTGCCTAATGAGCTGCCCAGTCACCTTAAATTAGGATCAACCTACACGGCACTCGACTGTACCCAAATTATAGAGTCTAACCTGGGCACCAATGCACTGTTTGACACAACCTGAGCCCGAACTTCCTGACCAACAACCAGGCAGCTGACCGCACACTGAGCACATCAGACCCACCGTGGCCTTAGGTCATCATCTCTTCCCAACTGCGGGTTTCAGGCTTCCGAACCTAGACCTTATCTCCAAACACTGCCCAGGGTTGAAAATGATGCAGAAATCAGAACTCCTTCACCATGGCAAGAGACCTTGTGATTGGCATCTTCTCCAAAGTTCAGTTTAGTTGAAACCAGTGTGGCCCATGAGTCCCCGCCCATGCCCGCAAGCCACATTGGTCACAAACACACATTGTGACCCTCAGCCTGAGCCCAGTCCTCAAGGAATGCCTCTCAGTGGCTGGATGAAGAGACAGCATATGGGGCCTGCCATGCCCCTAGGCCCCAAATTTTAACCATAGTTTGGGTTGTCCCTTCAATCTTCCCCAGGGCTCTGCTTTGGAATTCCTCTTTGGTTGGGACACCTGAGGTAACAAACCTGAAAGGAGACCTCCCATCCCACAGATTGACGAAAAACAATTGGGACCGGGCCAAATCCACAGAGAGGAAGGTTCGTCCATGGCCCATGAGCTTCACCAAATTCCACGGCCATCGTTGACACAAAATCCAGAGACCAAAGCCTGAGCAAGCGCCTCAGACTCGCTCTTTCTTCATATCCTGAAGAGTTCTTCTCATGGTTTGTAGATTGGGACTGCCACACCTACGTCCCCAAACCTCAGCTGAGTTTGTGTTTTCAGACTTCTGTCCTCAAAGTCCTGGGCCACACACCCTCCAGGCTGGGGCCCCTGGAGCCACACATTAGGACTGTTCCTACCCCATGCATGGTAATTCTGCCCATTCCATTGTCCTAAATTGTACAAATTCAGAGAACCCTCCAAAGTCCGCGAGGCCATCCCAATACTAGGTCTCTGTGGATAAACAAGGGTGGTCTGACCCAAGCTGAGCATCTACCTCCACTCATAACATACATGGATGTCCCCAGAGAAGGAGATGGTACCAGACAGGAACCTAGGCCATAATCGGATCCATGGCTTTGGTTTACAGGCATGTTTCCTCAAAAGCATGGATTCCTCTACCAGCAGAGGGGGTTTCCTGAGGCACCCATCAGAAAACATCTCGTCTCCACGAGGAAACTTGTGCTTGGGACCTATGTAAAAATCTTAGGAGAATAATTCAGAGTCCCGGTGCCACCGCTCCATAACAAGGTCCTCATGGACACAAACACACATTAGGCCCCATGCTCAGGAAAGTCCATTTCAACTCAGCCATCCCGGTTGCTCCCGCAGAGCCATCTGATCTCAACTGTCTTGTTGCTAGGAGACATTTGGAATGCGATGCGGGATTTCCTGGCATACATCCTCGAACGTTGCTCTGGTGTCATTCCATATGGGATGTGTTGGAGCTGCCCAACAGGTCTCAATTGTCCCGCAGAAGGAATCCTTGAAGGGGGCATCCCAGAACTCCCAACGTGGGAAAACCTCCATGGCCTTGAGATTCCTCTCCGTTCATGAAGGGGCAGTCATGCACAGAAACTACAACCTGAGCCAACGTCTGATCCTTGCCGTGACTTCAGATGCATGAGATATTGGTCAGATGTGCAGGGGGTACCTGCCTTGCCCTCGGCCTGAAGCCCAAGTCTAGCTTGTGGTCTCAGACTTCTGTCCTCACAGTACTGGCTCAGAAGCCCTCAGGTTTGGCAATTCCGGACCCAAAATGCAGCACTCTGCCTGCCCTCGAGAAAAAATATCTTGCCTAATGAGCTGCCCAGGCACCTCAAATGAGGATCAAAATATACGGCACTCGACTGTACCCAAATTACATAGTCTAACCTGGGCACTAATGCACTGTCTGACACAACCTGAGCCCGAACCTCCTGACCAACAACCAGGCAGCTGACTTCACACTGAACACATCAGACCCACCATGGCCTTAGGTCATCATCTCTTCCCAACTGCGGCTTTCAGGTATCAGAACCTAAACCTTATCTCCAACCCCTGCCCAGGGTTGAAAATGATGCAGAAATCAGAACTCCTTCCCCATGGCAAGAGACCTTGTGATTGGCATGTTGTCCTAAGTTCAGTGTAGTTTAAACCAGTGTGGCCCATGAGGCCCGCCCATGCTCGCGGGCCACATTGGTCACAAACACACATTGTGACCCTCAGCCTGAGCCCTGTCCTCAAGTAAGGCCTCTCAGGGGCTGGATGAAGAGACAGCATATGGGGCCTGCCATGCCCCTAGGCCCCAAATTTTAACCATAGTTTTGGTTGTCCCCTCACTTTTCCCCAGGGCTCTGCTTTGGAATTCCTCTTTGGTTGGGACACCTGAGGTAACAAACCTGAAAGGAGACCTCCAATCCCACAGATTGACAAAAAACAATTGGGACCGGGCCAAATGCCAAGAGATGAAGATTTGTCCATGTCCCATTAGTCCTCCCCTCATTCCACGGGCATTGTTGACAAAAAATCCAGAGACCAAAGCCTGAGCAAGCGCCTCAGACTCGCTCTTTCTTCATATCCCGAAGTCTTCTTCTCATGGTTTGTAGATTGGGCCTGCCATACCTACGTCCCCAAACCTAAGCTGAGTTTGTGTTTTCAGACTTCTCTCCTCAAAGTCCTGGGACACACCCTCCAGGCTGTGGCCCCTGGAGCCACACATTAGGACTATGCCTACCCCATACATGGGAATTCTGCCCATTCCATTGTCCAAAATTGTACAAATTAGGATAACCCTCCAAATTCCCCGAGGCCATCGCAATATGTAGGTCTCTGTGGACAAACAAGGGCGGTCTGACACCAGCTGAGCATCTACCTCCACTCATACCATATATGGATGTCCCCAGAGAATGAGATGGAACCAGACAGGACCCGAGGCCATAATCGGATCCATTGCTTTGGTTTACAGGCATGTCTCCTCAAAATCCTGGATTCCAATACCAGCATAGGGGGTTTCCTGAGGCACCCATCAGAAAAAGTCTCATCTCCACGAGGAAACTTGTGCATGGGACCTATGTCAAAATCTTAGGAGAATAATTCAGAGTCCCGGTGTCACCGCCCCATTCCAAGGTCCTCATGGACACAAACACACATTAGGCCCCATGCTCAGGAAAGTCAATTTCAACTCAGCCACCCCGGTTGCTCCCAATAGCCATCCGATCTCAACTGTCTTGTTGCTAGGAGACAATTGGAATGAGAGGCGGGCTTCCTTGGCATCCATCCTCGATCGGTGCTCTGGAGTAATTCCATATGGGATGTTTTGGAGCTGCCCAACAGGTCTCAATTGTCCCGCAGAAGGTATCCTTGAAGGGGGCATCCCACAACTCCCAACGTGGGAAAACCTCCATGGCCTTGAGATACCTCTCCGATCATGAAGGGGCAGTCATGCACAGAAACTACAACCTGAGCCAACGCCTGATCCTCGCCGTTACTTCAGATGCATGAGATATTGGTCAGATGTGCAGGGGGTACCTGCCTTGCCCTCGGCCTGAAGCCCAAGTCTAGCTTGTGTTCTCAGACTTCTGTCCTCACAGTACTGGCCCAGAAGCCCTCAAGTTTGGCAAATCCGGACCCACAATGCAGCACTCTGCCTGCCCTCGAGAAAAAATATCTTGCCTAATGAGCTGCCCAGGCACCTCAAATGAGGATCAACCTACACGGCAGTCGACTGTACCCAAATTATAGAGTCTAACCTGGGCACTAGCACTGTCTAACAAAACCTGATCACGAACCTCCCGACCAAAAACCAGGCAGCTGACCACACACTGAGCATATCAGACCCACCATGGCCTTAGGTCATCATCTCTTCTCAACTGCGGTTTTCAGGCTTCCGAACCTAGACCTTATGTCCAACCACTGCCCAGGGTTGAAAATGATGCAGAAATCAGAACTCCTTCCCCATGGCAAGAGACCTTTTGATTGGCATGTTGTCCAAAGTTCAGTGTAGTTGAAACCAGTGTGGCCCATGAGGCCCCGCCCATGCTCGCGAGCCACATTGGTCACAAACACACATTGTGACCCTCAGCCTGAGCCCAGTCCTCAAGTAAGGCCTCTCAGTGGCTGGATGAAGAGACAGCATATGGGGCCTGCCATGCCCCTAGGCCCCAAATTTTAACCATAGTTTGGGTTGTCCCTTCACTCTTCCCCAGGGCTCTGCTTTGGAATTCCTCTTTGGTTGGGACACCTGAGGTAACAAACCTGAAAGGAGACCTCCCATCCCACAGATTGACGAAAAACAATTGGGACCGGGCCAAATCCACAGAGAGGAAGATTCGTCCATGGCCCATAGGCCTCCCCATATTCCACGGCCATCGTTGACACAAAATCCAGAGACCAAAGCCTGAGCAAGCGCCTCAGACTCGCTCTTTCTAGATATCCTGAACAGTTCTTCTCATGGTTTGTAGATTGGGCCTGCCATACCTACGTCCCCAAACCTAAGCTGAGTTTGTGTTTTCAGACTTCTGTCCTCAAAGTCCTGGGCCACACACCCTCCAGGCTGGGGCCCCTGGAGCCACACATTAGGACTGTGCCTACCCCATGGATGGTAATTCTGCCCATTCCATTGTCCAAAATTGTACAAATTAGGAGAAATCTCCAAAGTCCCCGAGGCCATCCCAATATGTAGGTCTCAGTGGACAAACAAGGGCGGTCTGACAGCAGCTGAGCATCAACCTCCACTCATTCCAAGATATGTCCCCAGAGAAGGAGATGGTACCAGACAGGAACCTAGGCCATAATCGGATCCATGGCTTTGGTTTACAGACATGTCTCCTCAAAATCCTGAATTCCTATACCAGCATAGGGGGTTTCATGAGGCACCCATCAGAAGAAATCTCATCTCCACGAGGAAACTTGTGCATGGGACCTGTCAAAATATTAGGAGAATACGTCAGAGTCCCGGTGCCACCGCCCCATTCCAAGGTCCTAATGGACACTAACGCACATTAGGCCCCATGCTCAGGAAAGTCCATTTCAACTCAGCCACCCCGTTTGCTCCTGCAGAGCCATCCGATCTCAACTGTCTTGTTGCTAGGAGACAATTGGAATGCGAGGCGGGCTTCCCTGGCATCCATCCTTGAACTGTGCTCTGGAGTCATTCCATATGGGATATTTTGGAGCTGCCAAACAGGTCTCAATTGTCCCGCAGAAGGTATCCTTGAAGGGGGCATCCCACAACTCCCAACGTAGGAAAACCTCCATGGCCTTGAGATTCCTCTCCGTTCATGAAGGGGCAGTCATGCACAGAAACTACAACCTGAGCCAACGTCGGATCCTCGCCGTGACTTCAGATGCATGATCATATTGGTTCAGATGTGCAGGGGGTACCTGCCTTGCCCTCGGCCTGTAGCCATGGTCTAGCTTGTGTTCTCAGACTTCTGTCCTCACATTACTGGCCCAGAATCCCTCAAGTTTTCCAATTCCGGGCCCACAATGCAGCACTCTGCCTGCCCTCGAGAAAAAATATCTTGCCTAATGAGCTGCCCAGGCACCTCAAATGAGGATCAACCTACACGGCACTCGACTGTACCCAAATTATAGAGTTTAACCTGGGCACAAATGCACTGTCTGACACAACCTGAGCCCGAACCTACTGACCAACAACCAGGCAGCTGACCGCACACTGAGCATATCAGACCCACCATGGCCTTATGTCATCACCTCTCCCAACTGCGGTTCTAAGGCTTCCAAACCTAGACCTTATCTCCAACCACTGCCCAGGGTTGAAAATGATGCAGAAATAAGAACTCCTTCCCCATGGCAAGAGACCTTGTAATTGGCATGTTGTCCAAAGTTCAGTGTAGTTGAAACCAGTGTGGCCCTTGAGGCCCCGCCCATGCTCGCAAGCCACATTGGTCACAAACACACATTGTGACCCTCAGCCTGAGCCCAGTCCTCAAGTAAGGCCTCTCAGTGGCTGGATGAAGAGACAGCATATGGGGCCTGCCATGCCCCTAGGCCCCAAATTTTAACCATAGTTTGGGCTGTCCCTTCACTCTTCCCCAGGGCTCTGCTTTGGAATTCATCTTTGGTTGGGACACCCGAGGTAACAAACCTGAAAGGAGACCTCCCATCCCACAGATTGACGAAAAACAATTGGGACTGGGCCAAATCCACAGAGAGGAAGATTCGTCCATGGCCCATGAGGTCTCCCCACATTCCACGGCCATCGTTGACACAAAATCCAGAGACCAAAACCTGAGAAGGGCCTCAGATTCGCTCTTTCTTCATATCCTGAAGAGTTCTTCTCATGGTTTGTAGATTGGGCCTGCCATACCTACGTCCCCAAACTTAAGCTGAGTTTGTGTTTTCAGACTTCTGTCCTCAAAGTCCTGGGCCACACACCCTCCAGGCTGGGGCCCCTGGAGCCACATATTAGGACTGTGCCTACCCCATGCATGGGAATTCTGCCCATTCAATTGTCCAAAATTGTACAAATTAGTAGACTCCTCCAAAGTCCCGGAGGCCATCCCAATATGTAGGTCTCAGTGGACAAACAAGGGCGGTCTGACACCAGCTGAGTATCTACGTCCACTCAAACCATAGATTGATGTCCCCAGAGAAGTATATGATAGCAGACAGGTCCCTAGGCCATAATAGGATCCATTGCTTTGGTTTACAGGCATGTCTCCTCAAAATCCTGGATTCCAATACCAGCATAGGTTGTTTCCTGAGGCACCCATCAGAAAAAATCTCGTCTCCACGAGGAAACTTGTGCATGGGACCTATGTCAAAATCTTAGGAGAATACTTCAGAGTCCCGGTGCCACCGCTCCATTCCAAGTTCCTCATGGACACAAACACACATTAGGCCCCATGCTCAGGAATGTCCATTTCAACTCAGCCACCCCGGTTGCTCCCGCAGAGCCATCTGATCTCAACTGTCTTGTTGCTAGAAGACAATTGGAATGCGAGGCGGGCTTCCCTGGCATCCATCCTCGAACGGTGCTCTGGAGTCATTCCATATGGGATGTTTTGGAGCTGCCCAACAGGTCTCAATTTTCCCGCAGAAGGAATCCTTGAAGGGGGCATCCCACAACTCCCAACGTGGGAAAACCTTCATGGCCTTTAGTTTCCTCTCCGTTCATGAAGGGGCAGTCATGCACAGAAACTACAACCTGAGCCAACGTCTGATCCTCGCCGTGACTTCAGATGCATGAGATATTGGTTCAGATGTGCAGGGGGTACCTGCCTTGCCCTCGGCCTGAAGCCCAAGTCTAGCTTGTGTTCTCAGACTTCTGTGCTCATATTACTGGCCCAGAAGCCCTCACGTTTGGCAATTCCGGACCCACAATGCAGCACTCTGCCTGCCGTCTAGAAAAAATATCTTGCCTAATGAGCTGCCCAGGCACCTTAAATGAGGATCAACCTACATGGCACTCGACTATACCCAAATTATAGAGTCTAACCTGGGCACAAATGCACTGTCTTACACACCCTGAGCCCGAACCTCCTGACCAACAACCAGGCAGCTGACCGCACACTGAGCACATCAGTCTCACCATGGCCTTAGGTCATCATCTCTTCCCAACTGCGGTTTTCAGGCTTCCGAACCTAGACCTTATCTGCAACCACTGCCCAGGGTTGAAAATGATGCAGAAATCAGAACTCCTTCCCCATGGCAAGAGACCTTGTGATTGGCATATTGTCCAAACTTCAGTGTAGTTGAAACCAGTGTGGCCCATGAGGCCCCGCCCATGCCTGCAAGCCACAAACAAACCTGAAAGGATACCTCCCATCACACATTTGGACGAAAATCAATTGGGACTGGGCCAAATCCACAGAGAGGAAGATTCGTCCATGGCCCATGAGGCCTCCACACATTCCACGGCCATCGTTGATAAAAATTCAGACACAAAAGCCTGAGCAAGCGCCTCAGACTCGCTCTTAATTCATATCCTGAAGAGTTCTTCTCATGGTTTGTAGATTGGGCCTGCCATACCTACGTCCCCAAACCCTAAGCTGAGTTTGTGTTTTCAGACTTCTGTCCTCAAAGTCCTGGGCCTTACACCATCCAGGCTGGGGCCCCTGAAGCCACCCATTAGGACTGTGCCTACCCAATGAATAGGAATTCTGCCCATTCCATTGTCCAAAATCGTACAAAGTAGGAGAACCCTCCAAAGTCTCCGAGGCCATCTCAATATTGTAGGTCTCCCGGGACAAACAAGGGCGGTCTGACACCAGCTGAGCATCTACCTCCACTCATACCATTGATGGATGTCCCAAGAGAAGGAGATGGAAACAGACAGGGCCCTAGGCCAAAATTGGATCCATTGCTTTGGTTTACAGGCATGTCTCCTCAAATACCTGGATTCCAAGACCAGCATAATGGGTTTCCTGAGGCACCCATCAGAACAAATCTCGTCTCCACAAGGAAACTGTGCATGGGAGCTATGTCAAATGTTTAGGAGAATACTTCAGGGTCCCGGTGCCACCGCCCCATTCCAAGGCCCTCATTGACAAAAACACACATTAGGCCCCATCCTCAGGAAAGTCCATTTTAATAGCCACCCCGGTTGCTCCCGCAGATCCATTCGATCTCAACTGTCTTGTTGCTAGGAGACAATTGGAATGCGAGGCGGGCTTCCCTGGCATTCATCCTCGAACGGTGCTCTGGAGTCATTCCATATGGGATGTGCTGGAGCAGCCCAACAGGTCTCAATTGTCCCACAGAAGGAATGCTTGAAGGGGGCATCCCACAACTCCCAACGTGGGAAAATCTCCATGACCTTGAGATTCCGCTCCGTTCATGAAGGGGCAGTCATGCACAGAAACTCCATCCAGAGCCAATGTCTAATCCTCGCCGTTACTTCTGATGCATGAGATATCGTTTCAGATTGCAGGGGGTACCTGCCGGGCCCTCGGCCTGAAGCCCAAGTCTAGCTTGAGTTCTCAGACTTCTGTCCTCACACTTCTGGCCCAGAAGCCCTCACGTTTGGCAATTCCGGAGCCACAATGCAGCACTCTACCTGCCCTCTAGAAAAATATCTTGCCTAATGATCTGCCCAGGCTCCTCAAATGCGGAACAATCTACAGGCACTCGACTGTACCCAAATTATACAGTCTAAACTGGGCACTAATGCACTTTCTGACACAACATGAGCCCGAACTTCCTGACCAACACCCAGGCAGCTGACAGCACACTGAGCACAACAACCTGCCATGGCCTTAGGTCGTCATCTCTTCCCAATTTCTCAGGCTTCAGAACATAGACCTTATCTCCAACCAGCTGAGCATCTACCTCCACTCATACCATTGATGGATGTCCCAAGAGAAGGAGATGGAAACAGACAGGGCCCTAGGCCAAAATTGGATCCATTGCTTTGGTTTACAGGCATGTCTCCTCAAAATCCTGGATTCCAATACAAGCATAGGGGGTTTCCTAAGGCACCCATCAGAAAAAATCTTATCTCCACGTGGAAACTTGTGCATGGGACCTATGTCAAAATCTTAGGAGAATATTTCAGAGTCCCAGTGCCACCGCCCCATTTCAAGGTCCTCATGGACACAAACACACATTAGGCCCCATGCACAGGAAAGTCCTTTTCAACTCCGCCACCCCAGTTGCTCCCGCAGAGCCATCCGATCTCAACTGTCTTGTTGCTAGGAGACAATTGGAATGCGAAGCGGGCTTCCCTGGCATCCATCCTCGAACGGTGCTCTGGAGTCATTCCATATGGGATGTGTTGGAGCTTCCAACAGGTCTCAATTGTCCCGCAGAAGGAATTCTTGAAGGGGGCATCCCACAACTCCCAACGGGGGAAAACCTCCATGGCCTTGAGATTCGTCTCCGTTCATGAAGGGGGAGTCATGCACAGAAACTACAAACTGAGCCAACGTCTGATCCTCGCCGTGACTTCAGATGCATGAGATATTGGTTCAGATGTGCAGGGGGTACCTGCCTTGCCCTCGGCCTGAAGCCCAAGTCTAGCTTGTGTTCTCAGACTTCTGTCATCACACTACAGGACCAGAGCCCTCAAGTATGGCAATTCCGGACCCACAATGCACACTCTGCCTGCCCTCTAGAAAAAATATCTTGCCTAATGAACTGCCCGGGCAACTCAAATGAGGATCAACCTACACGGCACTCGACTGTACCCATATTATAGAGTCTAACCTAGGCACTAATGCACTGTCTGTCACAACCTGAGCCCGAACCTCCTGAACAACAACCAGGCAGCTGACCGCACTCTGAGCACATCAGACCCACCATGGCCTTAGGTCATCATCTCTTCCCAACAGCGGTTTTCAGGCTTCCGAACCTAGACCTTATCTCCAAACACTGCCCAGGTTTGAAAATGTTGCAGAAATCAGAACTCCTTCACCATAGCAAGAGACCTTGTGATTGGCATGCTGTCCAAAGTTCAGTGTAGATGAAACCAGTGTGGCCCATGAGGCCCCGCCCATGCTCGCGAGCCACATTGGTCAAAAAAACACATTGTGACCCTCAGCCTGAGCCCAGTCCTCAAGTAAGGCCTCTCAGTGGCTGGATGAAGAGACAGCATATGGGGCCTGCCATGCCCCTAGGCCCCAAAATTTATCCATAGTTTGGGTTGTCCCTTCACTCTTCCCCAGGGCTCTGCTTTGGAATTCCTCTTTGGTTGGGACACCTGAGGTAACAAACCTGAAAGGAGACTTCCCATCTCACAGATTGACGAAAAACAATTGGGACCGGGCCAAATCCACAGAGAGGAAGATTCGTCCATGTCCCATGAGGCCTCCCCACATTCCACGGCCATCGTTGACACAAAATCCAGAGACCAAAGCCTGAGCAAGTGCCTCAGACTCGCTCTTTCTTCATATCCTGAAGAGTTCTTCTCATGGTTTGTAGATTGGGCCTGCCATACCTACGTCCCCAAACCTAAGCTGAGTTTGTGTTTTCAGACTTCTGTCCTCAAAGTCCTGGGCCACACACCCTCCAAGCTGGGGCCCCTGGAGCCACATATTAGGACTGTGCCTACCCCATGCATGGAAATTCTGCCCATTCCATTGTCCAAAATTGGACATATTAGGAGAACCCTCCAAAGCCCCCGAGGCCATCCCAATATCTAGGTCTCTGGGGACAAAAAAGGGAGGTCTGACACTTGCTTAGTATCTACGTCCACTCATACCATAGATGAATGTCCCCAGAGAAGGATAGGGTACAAGACAGGACCCTAGGCCATAATCGGATCCATTGCTTTGGTTTACAGTCATGTCTCCTCATAGCCTGGATTCCGATACCAGCATAGGGGGATTCCTGAGGCACCCATCAGAAAATATCTCGTCTCCACGAGGAAACATGTGCATGGGACCTATGTCAAAATCTTAGGAGAATACTGCAAAGTACCCGTGCCACCGCTCCATTTCAAGGTCCTCATGGACACAAACACACATTAGGCCCCAGGCTCAGGAAAGTCCATTTCAACTCAGCCACCCCGGTTGCTCCCACAGAGCCATCCGATATCAACTGTCTTGTTGCTAGGAGACAATTGGAATGCGAGGCGGGCTTCCCTGGCATCCATCCTCGAATGGTGCTCTGGAGTCATTCCATATGTGATGTTTGGAGCTGCCCAACAGGTCTCAATTGTCCCGCAGAAGGAATACTTGAGGGGGCATCCCACAACTCCCAACGTGGGAAAACCTCCATGGCCTTGAGTTTCCTCTCCGTTCATGAAGGGGCAGTCATGCACAGAAACTACAACCTGAGCCAACTTCAGGCCTCGCTGTGACTTCAGATGCATGAGATATTGGTTCAGATGTGCAAGGGGTACCTGCCTTGCCCTCGACCTGAAGCCCAAGTCAAGTTGCGGTCTCAGACTTCTGTCATCACACTCGTGGCCGAGAAGCCCTCACGTTTGGCAATTCCGGACCCACAATTCAGCACTCTGCCTGCTCTCTAGAAAAAATATCTTGCCTAATGAACTGCCCGGGCACCTCAAATAAGGAACAACCAACACGGCACTCGACTGTACCCAAATTATATAGTCTAACCTGGGCACAAATGCACTGTCTGACACAACCTGAGCCCGAACTTCCTATACCAACAACCAGGCAGCTGACCGCACACTGAGCACATCAGACCCACCATGGCCTTAGGCCATCATCTCTTCCCAACAGCGGTTTTCAGGCTTCCGACCTAGACCTTATCTCCAACCACTGCCCAGGGTTGAAAATGATGCAGAAATCAGAACTCCTTCACCATGGCAAGAGACCTTGTGTTTGGCATGTTGTCCAAAGTTCAGTGTAGATGAAACCAGTGTGGCCCATGAGGAACCGCCCAAGCTCGCGAGCCACATTGGTCACAAACACACATTGTGACCGTCAGCCTGAGCCCAGTCCTCAAGTAAGGCCTCTCAGTGGCTGGATGAAGAGACAGCATATGGGGCATGCCATGCCCCTAGGCCCCAAAATTTATCCATAGTTTGGGTTGTCCCTTCACTTTTCCCCAGGGCTCTGCTTTGGAATTCCTCTTTGGTTGGGACACCTGAGGTAACAAACGTGAAAGGAGACCTCCCATCCCACAGATTGACGAAAAACAATTGGGACCGGGCCAAATCCACAGAGAGTAAGATTCATCCATGGCCCATGAGGCCTCCACACATTCCACGGCCATCGTTGACACAAAATCCAGAGACCAAAGCCTCAGCAAGCGCCTGAGACTCGCTCTTTCTTCATATCCCGAAGACTTCTTCTCATGGTTTGTAGATTGGGCCTGCCATACCTACGTCCCCAAACTTAAGCTGAGTTTGTGTTTTCAGACTTCTGTCCTCAAAGTCCTGGGCCACACACCCTCCAGGCTGGGGCAACTGGATCCACACATTAGGACTGTGCCTACACCATGCATGGGAATTCTGCCCATTACATTTTCCAAAATTGTACAAATTAGAAGAACACTCCAAAGTCACCGAGGCCATCCCAATATGTAGGTCTCTTTGGACAAACAAGGGCGGTCTGACACCAGCTGAGCATCTACCTCCACTCATACCATAGATGGATGTCCCCAGAGAAGAAGAAGGAACCAGACAGGACCCTAGGCCATAATCGGATCCATTGCTTTGGTTTACAGGCATGTCTCCTCAAAATCCTCGATTCCAATACAAGCATAGTGGGTTTCCTGAGGCCCCAATCAGAAAAAATCTCGTCAACACGAGGTAACTTGTGCATGGGACCTATATCAAATTCTTAGGAGAATACTTCAGAGTCCCGGTGCCACCGCCCCATTCCAAGGTCCTCATGGACACAAACACATATTAGGCCCCATTCTCAGGATCGTCCATTTCAACTCAGCCACCCCGGTTTCTCCTGCAGAGCCATCCGATCTCCACTGTCTTGTTGCTAGGAGACAATTGGAATGCGAGGCGGGCTTCCCTGGCATCCATCCTCGAACGGTGCTCTGGAGTCATTCCATATGGGATGTTTTGGAGCTGCCCGACAGGTCTCAATTGTCCCGCAGAAGGAATCCTTGAAGGGGGCATCCCACAACTCCCAACGTGGGAAAACCTCAATGGCCTTGAGATTTCTCTCTGTTCATGAAGGGGCAGTCATGCACAAAAACTATATCCTGAGCCAACGTATGACCTCGCCGTGACTTCAGATGAATGAGATATTGGTTCAGATGTGCAGGGGGTACCTGCCTTGCCCTCGGCCTGAAGCCCAAGTCTAGCTTGTGTTCTCAGACTTCTGTCCTCACATTACTGGCCCAGAAGCCCTCAAGTTTGGCAATTCCGGACCCACAATGCAGCACTCTTCCTGCCCTCTAGAAAAAACATCTTGCCTAATGAGCTGCCCAGGCACCTCAAATGAAAATCAACCTACACGGCACTCGACTGTACCCAAATTATAGAGTCTAACCTGGGCACAAATGCACTGTCTGACACAACCTGAGCCCGAACCTCCTGACCAACAACCAGGCAGCTGACCGCACACTGAGCACATCAGACCCACTATGGCCTAAGGTCATCATCTCTTCCCAACTGCGGTTTTCAGGCTTCCGAACCTAGGCCTTTTCTCCAACCACTGCCCAAGGTTGAAAATGATGCAGAAATCAGAACTCCTTCCCCATGCCAAGAGACCTTGTGTTTGGCATGTTGTCCAAAGTTCTGTGTAGTTGAAACCAGTGTGGCCCATGAGGCCCCGCCCATGCTTCTGAGCCACATTGGTCACAAAAACACATTGGGACCCTCAGCCTGAACCCAGTCCTCAAGTAAGGCCTCTCAGTGGCTGGATGAAGAGACAGCATATGGGGCCTGCCATGCCCCTAGGCCCCAAAATTTAACCATAGTTTGGGTTGTCCCTTCACTCTTCCCCAGGGCTCTGCTTTGGAATTTCTCTTTGGTTGCGACACCTGAGTTAACAAACCTGAAAGGAGACCATCCATTCCACAGATTGACGAAAAACAATTGGGACTGGGCCAAATCCACAGAGAGGAAGATTCGTCCATGGCCCATGAGGCCTCCCCTCATTCCACGGCCATCGTTGACACAAAATCCAGAGACCAAACTTGAGCAAGCGCCTCAGACTCGCTCTTTCTTCATATCCTGAAGAGTTCTTCTCATGGTTTGTAGATTGGGCCTGCCATACCTACGTCCCCAAACCTAAGCTGAGTTTGTGTTTTCAGACTTCTGTCCTCAAAGTCCTGGGCCACACAACCTCCAGGCTGGGTCCCCTGGAACCAAACATTAGGACTGTGCCTACCCCATGCATGGGAATTCTGCCCATTCCATTGTCGAAAATTTTATAAATTAGGAGAGACCTCCAAAGTCCCCGAGGCCATCCCAATATGTAGGTCTCTGTGGACAAACAAGGGCGGTCTGACACCACCTGAGCATCTACCTCGACTCAGACCATAGATGGATGTCCCAAGAGAAGGAGATGGAACCAGACAGGACCCTAGGCCATAATCGGATCCATTGCTTTGGTTTACAGGCATGTCTCCTGAAAAACCTGGATTCCAATACCAGCATAGGGCGTTTCCTGAGGCACCCATCAGAAAACTTCTCGTCTCCATGAGGAAACTTGTGCATGGGACCTATGTCAAAATCTTAGGAGAATACTTCAGAGTCCTGGTGCCACCGCCCTATTCCAAGGTCCTAATGGACACAAACACACATTAGGCCCCATATTCAGGAAAGTCCATTTCAACTCAGCCACCCTGGTTGCTCCCGCAGAGCCATCTGATCTCAACTGTCTTGTTGCTAGTAGACAATTGGAATGCGAAGCGGGCTTCCCTGGCATCCATCCTCGAACGGTGCTCTGGAGTCATTCCATATTGGATGTGTTGGAGCTGCCAACAGGTCTCAATTGTCCCGCAGAAGGAATCCTTGAAATGGGCATCCCACAACTCCCAACGTGGGAAAACCTCCATGGCCTTGGGATACCTCTCCGTTCATGAAGGGGCAGTCATGCACAGAAACTACAACCTGAGCCAACGTCTGATCCTCGCCGTGACTTCAGATGCATGAGATATTGGTTCAGATGTGCAGGGGATAACTGCCTTGCCCGCGGCCTGAAGCCCAAGTCTAGCTTGTGTTCTCAGACTTCTGTACTCACACTACTGGCCCAGAAGCCCTCAAGTTTTCCAATTCCGGGCCCACAATGCAGCACTCTGTCTGCCCTCTAGAAAAAAATATCTTGCCTAATGAGCTGCCCAGGCACCTCAAATGAGGATCAACCTACACGGCACTCGACTCTACCCAAATTATAGAGTCTAACCTGGGCACTAATGCACTGTCTGACACAACCTGAGCCCGAACCTCCTGACCAACAACCAGGCAGCTGACCGCACACTGAGCACATCAGACCCACCATGGCCTTAGGTCATCATCTCTTCCCAACTGCGGTTTTCAGGCTTCCGAACCTAGACCTTAACTCCAAGCACTGCCCAGGGTTGAATATGATGCAGAAATCAGAACTCGTTCCCCATGGCAAGAGACCTTGTGATTGAAATATTGTCCAAAGTTCAGTGTAGTTGAAACCAGTGTGGCCCATGAGGCCCCGCCCATGCTTGTGGGCCACATTGTTCACAAACACACATTGTGACCCTCAGCCTGAGCCCAGTCCTCAAGTAAGTCCTCTCAGTGGCTGGATGAAGAGACAGCATATGAGGCCTGCCATGCCCCTAGGCCCCAAATTTTAACCATAGTTTGGGTTGTCCCTTCACTCTTCCCCAGGGCTCTGCTTTGGAATTCCTCTTTGGTTGGGACACCTGAGTTAACAAACCTGAAAGGAGACCTCCCATCCCACAGATTGACGAAAAACAATTGGGACCAGGCCAAATACACAGAGAGGTATATTCATCCATGGCCCATGAGGCCTCCCCACATTCCACGGCCATCGTTGACACAAAATCCAGAGACCAAAGCCTGAGCAAGTCCCTCAGACTCGCTCTTTCTTCATAGCCTGAAGAGTTCTTCTCATGGTTTGTAGATTGGGCTTGCCTACATACGTCCCCAAACCTAAGCTGAGTTTGTGTTATCAGACTTCTGTCCTCAAAGTCTTGGACCACACACCCTCCAGGCTGGGGCCACTGGAGTGACACATTAGGACTGTGTCTACCCCATGCATGGGAATTCTGCCCATTCCATTGTCCAAATTGTACAAATTAGGAGAACCCTCCAAAATCCCCGAGGCCATACCAATATGTACGTCTCAGTGGACAAACAAGGGCGGTCTGACACCAGCTGAGCATCTACCTCCACTCATACCATAGATGGATGTCCCCAGAGAAGGATATGGTACCAGACAGGACCCTAGGCCATAATCAGATCCATTGCTTTGGTTTACAGGCATGTCTCCTCAAAAGCCTGGATTCCAATACCAGCATAGGGGGTTTCCTGAGGCACCTATCAGAAAAAATCTCGTCTCCACGAGGAAACTTGTGCATGGGACTTATGTCAAAATCTTAGGAGAATACTTCATAGTCCAGGTGCCACCGCTCCATTCCAAGGTCTCATGGACACAAACACACATTAGGCCCCATGCTTAGGAAAGTCCATTTCACTCAGCAACCCCGGTTGCTCCCGCAGAGCCATCTGATCTCAACTGTCTTTTTGCTAGGAGACAATTGGAATGCGAGGCGGGCTTCCCTGGCATTCATCCTCCAACGGTGCTCTGGAGTCATTCCATACGGGATGTTTTGGAGCTGCCCAACAGGTCTCAATTGTCCCGCAGAAGGAATCCTTGAAAGGGGCATCCCACAACTCCCAACGTGGGAAAACCTCCATGGCCTTGAGATTCCTCTCCGTTCATGAAGGGGCAGTCATGCACAGAAACTACAACCTGAGCCAACGTCTGATCCTCGACGTGACTTCAGATGCATGAGATATTGGTTCAGATGTGCAAGGGGTACCTGCCTTTCCCTCGGCCTGAAGTCAAAGTCTAGCTTGTGTTCTCAGATTTCTGTACTCACACTACTGGCCCAGAAGCCCTCAAGTTTTCCAATTCCGGACCCACAATGCAGCACTCTGCCTGCCCTCTAGAAAAAATATCTTGCCTAATGAGCTGCTCAGGCACCTCAAATGAGGATCAACCTACACGGCACTCGACTCTACCCAAATTATATGGTCTGACCTGGGCAATAATGCACTTTCTGACACAACCTGTGCCCGAAATTGCTGACCAACAACCAGGCAGCTGACCGCACACTGAGCACATCAGACCAACCATGGCCTTAGGTCATCATCTCTTCCCAACTGCGGTTTTCAGGCTTCCGAACCTAGACCTTAACTCCAACCACTGCCCAGGGTTGAAAATGATGCAGAAATCAGAACTGCTTCCCCATGGCAAGAGACCTTGTAATTGGCATATTGTCCAAAGTTCAGTGTAGTTGAAACCAGTGTGGCCCATGAGGCCCCGCCCATGCTCGTGACGACATTGTTCACAAACACACATTGTGACCCCCAGCCTGAGCCCAGTCCTCAAGTAAGTCCTCTCAGTGGCTGGATGAAGAGACAGCATATGAGGCCTGCCATGCCCCTAGGCCCCAAATTTTAACCATAGTTTGGGTTGTCCCTTCACTCTTCCCCAGGGCTCTGCTTTGGAATTCCTCTTTGTTGGGACACCTGAGGTAACAAACCTGAAAGGAGACCTCCCATCCCACAGATTGACGAGAAACAATTGGGACCGGGCCAAATACACAGAGAGGTAGATACGTCCATGGCCCATGAGGCCTCCCCACATTCCACGGCCATCGTTGACACAAAATCCAGAGACCAAAGCCTGAGCAAGTCCCTCAGACTCGCTCTTTCTTCATATCCTGAAGAGTTCTTCTCATGGTTTGTAGATTGGGCTTGCCATACCTACGTCCCCAAACCTAAGCTGAGTTTGTGTTATCAGACTTCTGTCCTCAAAGTCCTGGACCACACACCCTCCAGGCTGGGGCCACTGGAGTGACACATTAGGACTGTGCCTACCCCATGCATGGGAATTCTGCCCATTCCATTGTCCAAAATTGTACAAATTAGGAGATCCCTCCAAATTCCCCGAGGCCATCCCAATATGTAGGCCTCTGTGGACAAACAAGGGCAGTCTGACACCAGCTGAGCATGTACCTCCCCTCATACCATAGATGGATGTCCCCAGAGAAGGAGATGGCACCAGACAGGAACCTAGGCCATAATCGGATCCATTGCTTTGGTTTACAGGCATGTCTCCTCAAAATCCTGGATCCCAATGCCAGCATAGGGGGTTTCCTGAGGCACCCATCAGAAAAAATCTCGTCTCCACGAGGAAACTTGTGCATGGGACCTATGTAAAAATCTTAGGAGAATACTTGAGATCCCCGGTGCCACCGCCCCATTCCAAGGTCCTCATGGACAGAAAAACACAATAGTTCCATGCTCAGTATATTCCATTTCAAATCAGCCACCCCGGTTGCTCCCGCAGAGCCATCCGATCTCAACTGTCTTGTTGCTAGGAGACAATTGGAATGCGAGGCGGGCTTCCCTGGATCCATCCTCGAACGGTGCTCTGGAGTCATTCCATATGGAATGATTTAGAGCTGCCTAACAGGTCTCCATTGTCCCACAGAAGGAAAACTTGAGGAGGTATCCCACAACTCCCAACGTGGGAAAACCTCCATGGCCTTGACATTCCTCTCCGTTCATGAAGGGGCAGTCATGCACAGAAACTACAACCTGAGCCAACGTCTGATTATCGCCGTGACTCTAGATGCATGAGTTATTAGTTCAGAGGTGTAGGGGGTACCTGCCTTGCCCGCAGCCTGAAGCCCAAGTCTAGCTTGTGTTCTCAGACTTCTGTCCTCACACTACTGGCCCAGAAGCCCTCCAGTTTGGCAATTCCGGACCCACAATTCAGCACTCTGCCTGCCCTCTAGAAAAAAATATCTTGCCTAATGAGCTGCCCAGGCACCTCAAATGAGGATCAACCTACACGGCACTCGACTGTACCCAAATTATAGAGTCTAACCTGGGCACTAAAGCACTGTCTGACACAACCTGAGCCCGAACCTCCTGACCAACAACCAGGCAGCTGAGCACATCAGACCCACTATGGCCTAAGGTCATCATCTCTTCCCAACTGCGGTTTTCAGGCTTCCGAAACTAGGCCTTTTCTCCAACCACTGCCCAAGGTTGAAAATGATGCAGAAATCAGAACTCCTTCCCCATGCCAAGAGACCTTGTGTTTGGCCTGTTGTCCAAAGTTCTGTGTAGTTGAAACCAGTGTGGCCCATGAGGCCCCGCCCATGCTTCTGAGCCACATTGGTCACAAACACACATTGTGACCCTCAGCCTGAACCCAGTCCTCAAGTAAGGCCTCTCAGTGGCTGGATGAAGAGACAGCATATGGGGCCTGCCATGCCCCTAGGCCCCAAATTTTAACCATAGTTTGGGTTGTCCCTTCACTCTTCCCCAGGGCTCTGCTTTGGAATTTCTCTTTGGTTGCGACACCTGAGTTAACAAACCTGAAAGGAGACCATCCATTCCACAGATTGACGAAAAACAATTGGGACTGGGCCAAATCCACAGAGAGGAAGATTCGTCCATGGCCCATGAGGCCTCCCCTCATTCCACGGCCATCGTTGACACAAAATCCAGAGACCAAACTTGAGCAAGCGCCTCAGACTCGCTCTTTCTTCATATCCTGAAGAGTTCTTCTCATGGTTTGTAGATTGGGCCTGCCATACCTACGTCCCCAAACCTAAGCTGAGTTTGTGTTTTCAGACTTCTGTCCTCAAAGTCCTGGGCCACACAACCTCCAGGCTGGGTCCCCTGGAACCAAACATTAGGACTGTGCCTACCCCATGCATGGGAATTCTGCCCATTCCATTGTCGAAAATTTTATAAATTAGGAGAGACCTCCAAAGTCCCCGAGGCCATCCCAATATGTAGGTCTCTGTGGACAAACAAGGGCGGTCTGACACCACCTGAGCATCTACCTCGACTCAGACCATAGATGGATGTCCCAAGAGAAGGAGATGGAACCAGACAGGACCCTAGGCCATAATCGGATCCATTGCTTTGGTTTACAGGCATGTCTCCTGAAAAACCTGGATTCCAATACCAGCATAGGGCGTTTCCTGAGGCACCCATCAGAAAACTTCTCGTCTCCATGAGGAAACTTGTGCATGGGACCTATGTCAAAATCTTAGGAGAATACTTCAGAGTCCTGGTGCCACCGCCCTATTCCAAGGTCCTAATGGACACAAACACACATTAGGCCCCATATTCAGGAAAGTCCATTTCAACTCAGCCACCCTGGTTGCTCCCGCAGAGCCATCTGATCTCAACTGTCTTGTTGCTAGTAGACAATTGGAATGCGAAGCGGGCTTCCCTGGCATCCATCCTCGAACGGTGCTCTGGAGTCATTCCATATTGGATGTGTTGGAGCTGCCAACAGGTCTCAATTGTCCCGCAGAAGGAATCCTTGAAATGGGCATCCCACAACTCCCAACGTGGGAAAACCTCCATGGCCTTGGGATACCTCTCCGTTCATGAAGGGGCAGTCATGCACAGAAACTACAACCTGAGCCAACGTCTGATCCTCGCCGTGACTTCAGATGCATGAGATATTGGTTCAGATGTGCAGGGGATAACTGCCTTGCCCGCGGCCTGAAGCCCAAGTCTAGCTAGTGTTCTCAGACTTCTGTACTCACACTACTGGCCCAGAAGCCCTCAAGTTTTCCAATTCCGGGCCCACAATGCAGCACTCTGTCTGCCCTCTAGAAAAAAATATCTTGCCTAATGAGCTGCCCAGGCACCTCAAATGAGGATCAACCTACACGGCACTCGACTCTACCCAAATTATAGAGTCTAACCTGGGCACTAATGCACTGTCTGACACAACCTGAGCCCGAACCTCCTGACCAACAACCAGGCAGCTGACCGCACACTGAGCACATCAGACCCACCATGGCCTTAGGTCATCATCTCTTCCCAACTGCGGTTTTCAGGCTTCCGAACCTAGACCTTAACTCCAAGCACTGCCCAGGGTTGAATATGATGCAGAAATCAGAACTCGTTCCCCATGGCAAGAGACCTTGTGATTGAAATATTGTCCAAAGTTCAGTGTAGTTGAAACCAGTGTGGCCCATGAGGCCCCGCCCATGCTTGTGGGCCACATTGTTCACAAACACACATTGTGACCCTCAGCCTGAGCCCAGTCCTCAAGTAAGTCCTCTCAGTGGCTGGATGAAGAGACAGCATATGAGGCCTGCCATGCCCCTAGGCCCCAAATTTTAACCATAGTTTGGGTTGTCCCTTCACTCTTCCCCAGGGCTCTGCTTTGGAATTCCTCTTTGGTTGGGACACCTGAGTTAACAAACCTGAAAGGAGACCTCCCATCCCACAGATTGACGAAAAACAATTGGGACCAGGCCAAATACACAGAGAGGTATATTCATCCATGGCCCATGAGGCCTCCCCACATTCCACGGCCATCGTTGACACAAAATCCAGAGACCAAAGCCTGAGCAAGTCCCTCAGACTCGCTCTTTCTTCATAGCCTGAAGAGTTCTTCTCATGGTTTGTAGATTGGGCTTGCCTACCTACGTCCCCAAACCTAGGCTGAGTTTGTGTTATCAGACTTCTGTCCTCAAAGTCTTGGACCACACACCCTCCAGGCTGGGGCCACTGGAGTGACACATTAGGACTGTGTCTACCCCATGCATGGGAATTCTGCCCATTCCATTGTCCAAAATTGTACAAATTAGGAGAACCCTCCAAAATCCCCGAGGCCATACCAATATGTACGTCTCAGTGGACAAACAAGGGCGGTCTGACACCAGCTGAGCATCTACCTCCACTCATACCATAGATGGATGTCCCCAGAGAAGGATATGGTACCAGACAGGACCCTAGGCCATAATCAGATCCATTGCTTTGGTTTACAGGCATGTCTCCTCAAAAGCCTGGATTCCAATACCAGCATAGGGGGTTTCCTGAGGCACCTATCAGAAAAAATCTCGTCTCCACGAGGAAACTTGTGCATGGGACTTATGTCAAAATCTTAGGAGAATACTTCATAGTCCAGGTGCCACCGCTCCATTCCAAGGTCTCATGGACACAAACACACATTAGGCCCCATGCTTAGGAAAGTCCATTTCACTCAGCAACCCTGGTTGCTCCCGCAGAGCCATCTGATCTCAACTGTCTTTTTGCTAGGAGACAATTGGAATGCGAGGCGGGCTTCCCTGGCATTCATCCTCCAACGGTGCTCTGGAGTCATTCCATACGGGATGTTTTGGAGCTGCCCAACAGGTCTCAATTGTCCCGCAGAAGGAATCCTTGAAAGGGGCATCCCACAACTCCCAACGTGGGAAAACCTCCATGGCCTTGAGATTCCTCTCCGTTCATGAAGGGGCAGTCATGCACAGAAACTACAACCTGAGCCAACGTCTGATCCTCGACGTGACTTCAGATGCATGAGATATTGGTTCAGATGTGCAAGGGGTACCTGCCTTTCCCTCGGCCTGAAGTCAAAGTCTAGCTTGTGTTCTCAGATTTCTGTACTCACACTACTGGCCCAGAAGCCCTCAAGTTTTCCAATTCCGGACCCACAATGCAGCACTCTGCCTGCCCTCTAGAAAAAATATCTTGCCTAATGAGCTGCTCAGGCACCTCAAATGAGGATCAACCTACACGGCACTCGACTCTACCCAAATTATATGGTCTGACCTGGGCAATAATGCACTTTCTGACACAACCTGTGCCCGAAATTGCTGACCAACAACCAGGCAGCTGACCGCACACTGAGCACATCAGACCAACCATGGCCTTAGGTCATCATCTCTTCCCAACTGCGGTTTTCAGGCTTCCGAACCTAGACCTTAACTCCAACCACTGCCCAGGGTTGAAAATGATGCAGAAATCAGAACTGCTTCCCCATGGCAAGAGACCTTGTAATTGGCATATTGTCCAAAGTTCAGTGTAGTTGAAACCAGTGTGGCCCATGAGGCCCCGCCCATGCTCGTGACGACATTGTTCACAAACACACATTGTGACCCCCAGCCTGAGCCCAGTCCTCAAGTAAGTCCTCTCAGTGGCTGGATGAAGAGACAGCATATGAGGCCTGCCATGCCCCTAGG